>NW_011888826.1:3047570-3059447 GCF_000151845.1 Pteropus vampyrus
TTTCTAATTTGGTCACCTGTTGTTTCTTTTTCTTATTGAATCACTCTGGTTTAAACACCAAAACTATGTTGAATAGAAGTAGTGAAAACATGAAAGCAAGGATTCTTATCTTATTTATGATCTTAAAGGAAAAGTTTTATTCTTTCACCATTGAGTATAATGTTAGCTATGGGCTTTTCACATGTAGTTTGTTATATTAAGGTAGTTGCCTTCTATTCATAGATTATTGAGTGTTTTTATTATGAAAGGGTGATGGATTTCATCAGTTGCTTCTCTGAATCAATCGAGACGATCATGGGCTTTTTTCCTTTGTTCTGTTAATGTGGTATATTACATTGATTGATTTTCATTTATTAAACCATCCTTGCATTCAAGAAATAAATGCCACTTGGTCATGGTGTATAAACCTTTTAATCTGCTGCTGAATTCAGTTTGCTAGTATTGTGTTGAAGGTTGTTACATCAGTATTCACCAGGAATATTGGCCTGTGGCCTGTAGTTTTCTTTCCTTCTCATGTCTAAGCTTTTCAATATGTTTCTAGATTCAGTTTGCTGGTGTTTTGTTGAGGATTTTTGTCAATATCCATCAGAGGTATTGGCCTATAGTGTTCTTTTCTTGTCATGTGTTTGTTTGGCTTCAGTATTAGGGTAATGCTGCCCTCAGAGAATTAGTTAGGAAGTGTTCCCTCCTTTTAAATTTTTTGGAAGCCTTTGGGAAGGATTGGTATTAATATCTCTTTAAATGTTTGATAGAATTCACTGACGAAGCCCTCTGGTCCAGGGATTTTCTTTGCTGGGAGGTTTTTATTTACTGATTTAATCTCTTCAGTAGTTGTATAGGTCTCTTTAGATTTTCCATTTCTTCATGATTCAGTGTTGATAGTATGTGCATTTCTAAGAATTTGTCTGTTTCATGTAAGTTATCCAATTTGTTGGCATACGATTATTCATAGTAGTCTCTAAAATCCTTTTAATTTCCACAAAATTGGTAATAATGTCCCCATTTTCATTTCTAATTTTAATAATTTGAGTTTTACTTTTTCTTAGTCAATCTAGCTAAAACTTTGTCATCTTCACTGATTTTTTTTAAAGAACCAACTTTTGGTTTCATTAATTTTCTTTATTGTTTTTCTATTTTCTATTTTATTTATCTCTGCTCAAATTCGTTATTATTTCCTTTTGCTAACTTTGGTTTTAGTTTGTTTTTCTTTTTCTAGTTCCTTAAGGTGTAATGTTATATTTTGATTTGAGATTGTTCTTCTTTTTAATGTAAGTATTTACAGCTGTAAAATTTCCTTTCTGCGCTGCTTTACTGCATTCTATAAATTTTGGTATGTTGTGTTTTTGTTTTCATTTGTCTCAAGATATTCTCTGATTTTCCTAGTGGTTTCCTTCCTTGATACATTGGTTTTTTAAGAGTGTATTGTTTAATTTTCACATTTGAATTTTCTAGTTTTCCTTCTATTAATTTCTGCTTTCACTCTACTGTAAGCAGAAAAGATACTTTGCATAATTTTAATCTTTTTAAATTTATTAAGATTTGTTTTATGGCCTAATATGTGGTCTACTCTGGAGGGTGTTTCATTTGCACTTGAGAAAAAAAAATGCATATTCTGGCATTGTTGGGTGGAGTATTCTCTATATGGCTGTTAGGTCCAATTGTTACATACTGTTGTTCAAGCCCTCTATTTTCTTACTGGCCTTCTTTCTGGTTGTTCAGTATCTGATTTAAAAATATATATATTAGGAGGCTAAAGAAGACACACATAAAATAATTTTTCTATATAAAAAAATATATATTTGAATATTTGAAGCAACTTTTTCCAAAGTTTTGATTGCAGAGAATATGCACTATCCAATATAGATTTATAAATTGGTTTTTGCCTTCAGCAGGCCAGTGCCACCATTTCACAGTCCTGGGACAATGGAAAGGTAGAATGTGATTCTCCAACCAATGCACAGCTTGTAGTCTGATAGAGATTTCATGTGCCCTCACTCCCATGAATGCATAAAATGCAGATGCAATTCAATTGGTGATTTCTACCTGCCCACAGGGCATCTCAGGAGGGCTTAGGAAAATGGGTAGAGAAAGGACTCCTGAGTCGGTTTTAGATTTCTACAACCTGAAGATCAAACAGGTGAGTGTAGGGCTCACAGGAGAAATCACACACCAGGCCCAAGTGCTCCTGCTCAAGACCTCAGTCAGAAGAAACAGCAGTGTGTTAGATATGCACGGTAGGCGTGTCCTTCAATGCCCTGTCAATCACCACCCAGCAACAGCAATGTCCTCGTGCCTGCCTGCTTTCTCTCAGTGTCTTACAAAGAACTTGCTGAAGCCCCAAAAGAGCCAACTCCTCATCTTCTACCTTGCAGACAACACTGGTTTTGTTTAAAATCTCTTTTTTGCAATGTAGAGACAATTTTACATGCACACCAGTCCCTTATCTGTCCATGATTGACATGCCTTTCCCTATTAATATCTGATGAATGTTAGTTTTATGCCCTATTTGATTCCAATTTCAGGTCCATCCTGCCCTTATTATGTCTCATTCCTGAGAGGAAAACTGCGTACAGAACAGACCTACTGTGCACATAAGCTGGCTTAAATTTTTGGCAAAGTTTACAAGAGAAACAATAATCTGTGAACCCAGGACTTATCCCATGAAAATTGCAGTGACTATGCTGGCTCACTGCTTTTAGAATATTCTATCATGACAAGTACTATTTGCTTTTATTCAGCAATAAGAATTATTTAACTTATTTATTTATTTATTTACTTACTTACTTACTTACTTACTTACTTACTTACTTACTTACTTACTTTAGCACTTTAGAAGCTCCAATATAAATTTCAATGCTCAATTATAATAATAGCCTAGGGCTTTGGGGTTTTTTTTTCTTATTCTCTATTTATTTACTTAGATATGTTTATTTTATAATTATCTGCTTCAAGTCTCTTTTACAACTTTATCATTCAGAATAAACTGAATGATGACTATTTGCTTTGGAATGATTTTGTAATTGTCATGGATATTAGGCCACTTGTATATCAGTATCTCCCAATTATCTTTATTGTATTGTACTAATTGAAAAATTCTTAGACATATATAATCTTAGATACTCCTCTTCATATCTAAAAAGCTTAAAATAATTTATTGTGGTCAATTTTAGAAGATTTGTAGAGAACCTTGAATCTGGAGTTGGTCATTGCCATTTAAAGTCTCTGCCTCGGGAAATTACTGTTCTTTTACTGATTGTGAGTGTACAAAATCTTAATTAAAAACCTCTATGCCTGGTGATGGCATGCATTTAATTTACTTCTGTCCTATTAGAAAAATGTCTTGGACAGGGAAGTAATGCACCTTGGAACCTTGATGATATGTGTTTTACACACTCTATCCCTGAGGGCTATCTCAGCCCCAGGGCACTAATAGATAGTCCCAGATCCAGATCATTTGTATCTCTTTATTATAGCAAGAATGGCATCCAAGCATACTTCAATTTAAAACATCTCCAAATTCAGTTCAGTTCAATTCGGTGCAATTTATCAAGAAAATATCAAGTGTGCTGGGCATTTTCTGAGTCTCTGGAAGTGTAGCAATGAACAGAACTCAGTCTCTACTTTCATAGATTCCACAAAATGTAGAAGGCTAATAAATAGCTCAAAAATTAAAATCAAGGTATACATTAGGTGATAAGGGAGCACAGAAGAGGAGCTTCTGGCCAACAGTGGGGAGAAGGCAGAATAGGTTTTTCCAAAGGACGTGGCTCAAGCAGACAATACAGAGCAGTTAGCAGGGCAAATGTAATAGAGGTCCAGGCTCAGTATGGGTCAAAGAACCAAAAGATTCAAGAGAGGAAGAGGACTAGGATCTCCCTGAGCGTTCCCAGCTTAGCCCAGTGGCAGACCCAAGGCAGGCTGGAAGATGCGCAATAAATGTTTGTGGGATTGAACAAGTGAGTGTGAAGGAATCTATAAAAAAAAAAAAAAAAAAGCACCGTGAGTGTGAAAGTGTGAAGGGATGATTACTACTTATTTATCTGGATCTCTAAAGGGATTCCAAATTCAGGCTACGGACTGGTTTGAACTGTGGATTAGTGTAATTATCTGATTTTGAGGTGATTCTCAATATAAAGCAACCTTCCATTTTTTTTAACTAAAGGAGGAGGTATAAAATAGTTTTGAAGCCGACTTAAGTATATAAACTTTGGGCTATGGAGATGAAATAGCTGAAAGTCTATTCATACTGTTTAACTCAACTGAGTCACACATACATATCAAATAATATATAGATTTAGATATTTTATCTTTTTCCTTCATAACGATTATGCAGTAATTCGAACGGTTCCAGGAGCACTGCCTCTCCACTCTTCCAGTGTTGTTTAAGACACTGCAGATTCTGAACAGGTCTCAGGCTCTCACTAGAGACTGTGTCACCTGACACAGGTTCTTATTTGCTATTAGAGAGTTTCATAACTACTTACTATATTGCTTTAAAAAACTGATTTGTAAGAGCTTTAAGAGAAGAAAAATACCATTTTGTTCTACCCTTCAAAATTCTTGGCTAGGGCCCCTGTAACAATATACAAATTAACAAAAGAAAAGCATTTGAGCCTTCATAAGGAGATGACAATCTGAAGAAGCAAGCAAACTCGAGTGTTTTTATGCTAGATTTGATATAGATGGGAAAATTGTGGGAAAATGTGACAGGACAAAAGAGCCATGAGCTAAGTGTCATAAACTGGGGAAACTTGGCAAGTCCTGCTCATTCAGATACCTCAGAGTCCCTCCATCTCCAGGTGCAGGAAGGGCACCTCTCACATGAGGGTTTTACGACCTGCTTCAACAAAAGGTCAGAGAGTCCTTTCTGTACCTGCCGTTTCTCTAATTATTTCAGCCTGAAATATTCAATATGACAAGATGTCATATTTTGGGGTAGCATGTTTCGAACCCTATCAAAGTCTTAACTGTGAACTCATACTTCCAAGAGTAATTCCTAAGTTGAGTTAATTTTTTTAACTTTTTTTTTTTTTTTTTTAGTAAATCTCTATAATCATCCTAAACTAGCAGTGATGTAGGTCATTTCAAGTAAATGTGTCTTCCCAAACAGAATTTTGTGGTTCAAATATATAACTGAGGGAGCATCTCAAAATATGACAGTTCAGCTAAAAAGTGACCCTCTCTGTTCTTAGGAGTAGGTGTGGTGAGAACCTTGCCATAATCATATAAGAAACATATAAAACTAGTTTACCTGAGCTGGTGAAGGGCTTATTTATTTCTAAAATAACATTTTTTGAACAATGGAGACAAAACCTAATATTTATAAAACTCTACAAAGCACATTCACAGCCACTCTCTCCTATGCGTGGCCTCAGTCTTCAGAGTTAAAGAGTTGAGCCTCCTCACGACAGAATGGCTCCCCTCTGTGTCTCACATTGGGGGTGCGGTGGGGAGGATGGGCACCGGCTGGTTCCCAGTGGTGATAGATGCTGTGAGAAAACAGTAATGAGGCCTATGGCCTCGAGGGGCGGCGGGGAGTAACCAAGCAGTATTTGGAAACAAGAGCCTGTAAGCTGGGGCCTGCAGATGCAAATGCATGGGAGTCCACCAGGTGGGCTAGAGGAAGTGGACACAGATGCCCAAGCAAGAGAGAGGAAGGAGCGAGGAGGCACGGTAGGAAGTGAGGGAGAACCAGAGGGTTTGAACATGGTGGGTTCTGGAAGAGCTTGGTACCTCATTTATCCTACAGGGCAGCAAGTTTTCTGCTGGGGGAGATTTAATCATATGTCCACTGCAGCCAGTTCAAGTTAACAGCAAAGTGAAAAAGCAACGGGAGCAGGGGAATAGAGATCGAAAGGCCAGGTAAAAGGCTGTGCCTGAAGGGGTCTTAATCTAAGGGAGGTGTGGGGAAGGGGCCAGTGGGAGTGCAGAAGTCAAATTGCCCAAAGAGCTCCTGGCTAATCCACCCCCACTCCCACCCCCACCCCCATCTTCTGATTCTAAATCCTGGGCTGTGTCAGCTCAGAACCTGCTGCTGCTTCAGGGAAAAAAGAGCAGCTAGTTACTCTCCTCTCCAAGGCAGTCTTCATCCAATTATCTATCAAATGCTCTCATAGCTTTTCTTGTGCTGGAAACACTCACCTTTCCTTTCTGAAAAGCATCTAGTGTCTCACAGAGATAGCGGTATAGAAAGAATATGCCAAGCAACCTCCCAAAGGAGGGAGTAAGGACTCAAGTCCCAGCAGGGAGAGGGTAGAGTGAGGGGGCACGGGTAGTTGAGAAGGCGGAACCCCAGCAGGGCTGGCTTTGGGTCACTCGTGAACCCTTCAGGGTCCTGGGAGGGCAAGCTTTCTCTGAGCCTGTCCAACCATAAGAATAGATAATGCTACAAATCGGTGTCCTCAAGGTATGGAGTCATTTTTTGTAAATCGCCTAGAAAGGCATTGCTGGGCTTGAAAGTACAATTTATTGTTGAATTATTAAATGGTCCCAGCAGCAAGCTACATTCTTTTTATTGACAGAGTAAAAATGAGGCAACCCAAAGGGCTAGACACTGAGAAATAGGGCTGAAGCTAGGGGTTCCAACCCCCGCCCTCCAAATAGGCCTCTTCCTATTCTCCTTGGACCCTGCAGGCCAGGGGAACAATTATGGATATCTGCGATCCTTAGAAAAAGCTACGTTCTGTAAAAGACAGATATTTTTAAAGGGTATCCACTTCTTTCAGAAACTAAGGAAGGAAGCATGCAAAAATAAGCAATTAAAAGCAGATAAATGAAGTGTCGTTTACCCTTCCCAAAGTCCTCAGCAGGGCTTGAGCACAGCCATTCCCTGATCTCTCTGTCTTTCTCCACCAGCCCTCTGTCCCCCGCCTCCTCCCTGTCCCCACTGCCTTCTTTCCAGCCTTCGGAGGGAGCCATCTGGGGCCTGGAGGTCCAAGGTCACCTGTGCTCTAGGCCAAGTCATGCCCTCTGTCAGGAACCCTGCTTTGTCGTATATAATTGAGAAAAATCCTGTGGACCAACACTGTCCCCATCACATGGGCTTTCCCAAGACCCGGCCACCGAAACCTGTACCTGCCTCGTACTTTTCTGCAAATCCTGAAACCGTTTCTCTCACATCTTTCCTTCTTTCCAACTGAGTGGCCTCTATTTTATTGGCCTTTAATCCAAAAAAAAATGAAGTACATAGTCCACCTACGTAAATAATGCCAACTATTTTTTTCTTCCTGCTTTAAAGTCATTTTTAGAAATAGCATCCTGTCAGAAGAATTTTTTTTTTAATTTCTGTAAAGAGGAAAAAAAATTTTTTTACCCTGTAGATTGTACCTTTTATGCTATTCTTTTTCTGTCCTGTTTTTCTGTTAAAGCCAACATCCCCCAGTTAAAACTTCCTTTAAATCCAGGCATAAAAGAGCTCCTGGGGGATAGAAGGGGCAAAATTAAAAGAAAAGCTAGGATTTGGAATGGCTAGTATTTATATAGAAAGTTTTCTGTCCACAATGTACTTTAATGGACACTATTTCTTTAATTCTAGCTCAAACCTATGAAGAATAGGTAAAATCAAGTGACTTGCCCGGTCACCCAGCCAGGAGGTATGAAGCCCCCGCCCCTTCATCGCTATCTCCCCTGGGTGTATTGAAAAGCATCCCACCTCTGCCTGGACCTTTCTCCCCTCTAGGCACCCTGCCACCTCACGGTTCACACATCTTACCCCGAGGCTACTGTAGGTGCCATTGCCTTGGATGAGGCCCAAGGAAGAGATTGAGAGTGTTAATGCTAGTCGGATGAGGCCCAAGTCCAAGTCCTGGGTTGGGTATATTGTTTTCATGGTCCTCTGCCTGGCTTCCTGTTTCTCCTCAAACACCCCACACCAACCTCTGCCATACCGACTAGATTAACACTCTCCATCTCTTCCTGGGCTGCCTTTCCCTCCTAAACAAGACCCTGACGCAGAGGCTGTTTCTCTTTTCTACACTCCGCTCACCAGGTTGTAAATCTGTGTGTCGCCAATACATGTCTGTCTCCCACACTGCCTTGCAGTTCCTAGTGCCTTTGTGTCTTCAGTGCCCGACACTTAATAAGTGTTCAACAAATGCTTGTAAGAGGAAAGAATTGAAGGAGGGATAGAGAGGAAGGACCTGCGTTCGGGCTTTCTAAATGCAAACCCTTGTTGTCAGAAGGTAGTGCCAACTACACATTGTCTCTACAAAGGGGCATGGTTGCGTGTGCCCTCCATGATTTCTCCTTCAGAAATGCTCCCATTGTGGCCACTCTTTCTGCCTTCCTCTCTGCAAGGCAGGCTGTCTCATTTAAGCAGACTCTCAATTGTCCTAAGGCTTTGCGTCTTCATGAACGTCACATGCCAGCACTGTCCCACGGATCCTTGGCTCTGGCTCTACCCTATGCCACCCAACCCTTCACCTGCCCTCATGCATGCCTCACCCTCTTTAGTTTTATTTACCTGAGCCATAGTTGGTCACCAGTTCCCACCTTCTGGGCCCCCATCCAAGTCCTCCAAGCATGAATAACTCTGAATGTGGGTGGCTAGACAATAGTTCTAATTAGAGTTAACCTTTGATTATAAACCCTGGGGACCTAGATTCTGTCACTCTCCCATCGATGCCCTGAATTACAGATCCCCCTAAATTGGCGGGTAACTGTCAATGCTGGGACACTAGCAGGTGATTTGTGGGATGTGGGCCATCAAATTCACGTGCACAGCAGACTACAAAGGAAACAAAGAAGGGGAAACAAGTAAAGATTCTGTCTCAGACGCTTTTGCTGGTGTGGTTGGGGGCCAGGCCAGGTGCAGGAGCTGGCCTTTCCACCGGCAGGGGCAGAATAAATCACGCAGGAGACCAGCCTGAGCCAGTGGGCTGTGTCGCCCTACACTTTGCAAATGCCTGCCTGTTTTTCTTGAAATGATCGACAAGTTTTTGCAGTGTGGCCTTTGTGCTCTTTATTAGAAAACTTTAGATGCAAAGAGACAAACTTCAAGAAGTTCCTTTCTGCACAAACTTCATCCTGTGTATGGGATGAAGAGAGATTTCCCGTAGCTTGGTTTGTTCGTTTGGATGGCAGGTCACAGGGCCTCTGGACTTCGATTCAGACAGCCATCACACTACAACCACCTCACCAAGTGTTCCCCAAGGTACCAGTTGTCACGATTGGTCCAAAATGTTTCAATGAATTTAGGAGAAAAGGGTAAAGTCTTAAAGTCAAAAGATGTGGGTATGAATCCTAACTCTGCTACCTGTTAAAATGTGTCCGCAGATTAGCTGAGGGGTCGGAAAACTAAGGCCTGTGGATCGAACTCAGCCCCCTGCCTGCTTTTTCACCCATTTAAGTAGTGGCTAGTGCTGTTTTCTCACTAGAACAGCAACACCGAATGCTCACGCAGAGATCTTTATGGCCCACAAAGCCTAAATTATCAACGATTGGGCTTTTTACAGAAAAAGTTTGCCACCCCCAGGGTGAGATTATTTCACCTCTCTAAGCCTCAGTTTCCTCGTTAATAGAATGGGCAAAATACTCACATCAAAGGAGTGATGCCGTGAGAAATAAATGAGAAGGTGTGAGAAATTCAGTCACATAGTAGTGTTTGGTATATGCTGAGATGTTTTAAATTATTGTTTTAATCTTGCCTTTGTGCCGCCATTTCCCTCTTTGACGTGCGAGAGAAAGACACAGCTTCCGTCTGTCTGGCTCTCTCCCTGTTTTCTTCTTTATTTCTCTTCGTTTTGGCACAGTACGCCCCCTATCATCCAAAGAAGAAAAACTTTCATTAAAAATAGTGTAATGGATAAAATTGTATAGAAAATTAACTTATTCTAAAGGAAATTTAGATTCCATTGAGCATCTCATGTTATTTATTTTATGTCTTTTGAATAGCAATTTCTATCATCTTTTTATTTTCGATATAAATTTAATCATGCAATTACAATCTTTTACTAAGAACACTGACTTTTTGCCTTCTCCATGCAGAATTTTTTTCTAAAGAAAATATTAGATGTTTTCAAAGTCTCATATACAAAATGTTCATCTTCTTGGAAAATTTTATAAAGGTCTAAAAATAACAAAACTAAAAATTAAAATATGAGATGGAGCTATTTGAGATCACCTGAGATTTTCTTTTTTCCCCGATCAGAAGGAAATAACTATGCATTTTTGAGAAGGAGGGGTGAAACAACATTCTTCTACTCCATTCATATTAAAACATTTTTTTTTAAATTTCAATTCAGTGTCTCTCTTATCAACACCTTAGCAGCCTTCCAATTTGCCTTGCAAAGAAGTTGAAATCTTCAGAATGGCTTACAAAAAGGAATGCATATCCCCACCAAAACTAAACATATTAAAGCATTTAAATATTTTTAGTCAGAACTATTACAAAGTTTAAACAGAGATAAAATGGTTTCAATGAAAGCAGACTTAGGACATCTTAGACCCGCTGGAGCTTGTCTTACTTTCCTCACCTTCACCACACTCAACAAAGAGGAGAGCATAAAGGGCTTAACATTCTTTTTCATTTATTACATCATTTCAACTAGGTGAATTCTATATGAGTCCAGCCAAGTGAATCTACTGCTTTTATACCTGTAACTGAGACAAGCTCTAAACACGCTAAAGAAATGGAAAACCATTCTGGTTCTGGATATTCATTTTGTGAGCAGCTGCTCTTAGATCATAGGATCAACTCAAACATTTTCTTCAGGTGAAAATCCACGAGAACTAAGAGGATTGTTTTAGTTTGGAAAACATGAAGAAGAAGAGAAATGTATGATTTTCCTTCCAGGTGCTTTTGCTTCTGATCCTTGTTGTGAAAAGGATCCAAAATGGGATCTTTTGGCCTGGGAACAAATATAGTTACTCTGAGACTAAAGGAGCAGGTGTGATGAGAGCCCTTAAGGGGTCAGATGCTGAAGAGGTGGCGCTATTCCAGGGTTATCTACATCCCACCATGTTGTTATCTCAGGAGTTCACATTGTGGGCGATTCGAGAACTCACTGCACTTGTCTATGCCTCATCATCTTGGTTGTTGGTACGGATAACCAAACCAGTCCACGGTGGGGACAGAGTGTGGAATCTATGCGATCTGATGCCTGCCTTCCTCGCTAATTACATGAACTTAGGCAACTTATTTAATATCTCTTTAGGTTTCTGTTTCCCTGAGTGCAAAAGGGTACTTGCCTCAAAGTGTTATGATGAAATTTCAATTGAACAAAAGATGTAAGTACCTAGCACATCACTATCCACAAATCAAGAGCCCAACAAATGCTTGTTCCTTCTTTTGTCTATGATTATGAGCCTCAGATTCACTAAGGAAACCATAAGGTTTTTTGACAAGAAGTAAACATTATTTTGTCATCTAAAATTCAATGTTTTGTTTGTCGGTTTTTTTGTTTAGGGACTGTACCGTTCCCAAACTATTGGTGAGAAGATATTTTAAATTTCCTGCAAAAATGTTGAAATTAACATACAGGAAAAATAGGGTGGAAAAAAGGGAAGTCAATATATTTGTAATCAAGATGGTGGTCAGATAGGGAGACAATATGAGAGCAGCAACAGATAGCAAATGTACTAATTTCAGAAACTGATGCACAAGCAGAGTGACAGATGCTGGGAACACAATGTTCACCCGGAGGGTCCAAATCTACCATCCTGGGGAGACATATTCATCAGCACCCACACAGGTAGATAACTATGGACAGGTGTGCTGAAGTGCACTGTCAAGAACAAGCACAGGGTTGTGGCACTTACAACAAAGTGACTGGATTTCACTTAGGGGCTTGGACAGAACTTCCCTAAGGAAAGGAATGATGCTTGATCTGAAAATGGGAGGATGAGGATAAGTAGGGATTAACTGGAAGGAGGTAACTT
>NW_011888826.1:3061029-3064570 GCF_000151845.1 Pteropus vampyrus
ATGAGAATCTAATGCCTGATGATCTGAGATGGAGCTGAGGCGGTGATGCTAGCACTGGAGAGTGGCTGCAAATACAAATGAAGCTTCTCTCACCTCCTGTTATGTGGCCCAGTTCCTAACAAGCCACGGCCTAGGGGTTGGGGACCCCTGCTCTAAGCTATTTTCTATAATCCTAAATAAAATGTAAAAAATTATCTGTATCTCTCGATAAATTGCATTTAGATCCAATCAGAGGAATATTATAGGAAAGAGTTACTTGTGATGAAAAACAGAGGTTAGTGGTGATGAATCCTTTTAATGGGAGCTGCGGACACCCTTGAAAGTCAGTCTGTATTTGGAACAAAGCCATAAGGTTCAGAGCAGAGGAGAAAGAAGAGTAGTCATAGCAGACCACGGGCATTTAAAATAGCTTCCTTTCTTATTTTGAGTTTATTTGAGTTTATTGAACATTCGATCAATACCAAATGTTATTTCATTAATACAAGTATTTTTTTTAATAATTCAATTCCATTTTTTGTTCAGCGGGAATAGGAAATAGGGGAAAAGAAAGAGTGAATTGTGTAGCAGAGGCAAAGCAGGAGTGAGGAGACCGACTTACAGAAGGAGAAGAAAGGGAAGGAAGAAAAGGACATGAAGAGAAACGTCATGAGGAGAAAAGACATCTGCAAGAAGCAAAGAGAAAAAGAGAGAAGAAATTCAAAATTCTGCTGTTCGCTTGGACACGTGATATCAATTTCAAACATTCCCTTGGAAATGCTAATTAGCTGACTAGCTAGTATTAGACTTGTAACACTGAAAAAAATCTTCATTCAAAATGAGCAATTATCTTAGTTTTCCTCTGAGAAACTGGTCTCTGAGTTACTCAGGGGTGTTTATAACAATTCAAATGCACAGATCTGAGAAGATAGAAGTAACCCCTTCCTAGC
The DNA here is from genome assembly GCF_000151845.1 of Pteropus vampyrus. NCBI lineage: Eukaryota > Metazoa > Chordata > Mammalia > Chiroptera > Pteropodidae > Pteropus > Pteropus vampyrus. The sequence goes on from NW_011888826.1 coordinate 3,061,956, forward strand.
TTAGAGGTTTTAAAATAAAAATTTTTGTATTATAATGTTTCCAAGGGTGTTTATAACCCTTACCAATTCTTGTCTGAAGATATATACATATATAAAACCAGCTCAAAACGATGGAGTAAACTTTCATACAAACTTTATGACTACTAAACTGTTTTATTCAAAGTCGGGTCAATTGTTTGGGCTGCAGGGCAATGAGAAAAAAAAAATGCCTGGGACAGCTGAACTTGATTTTGTGACAGAGTTTTTCTGAGAGAAAAAATTTTTCCTCTATGCTCTTAGGTTCAGCACTTGAGAGCCTGCAAATTAAATTGACAAAGACAGATTAGTGAGACCAAAAAAAAAAAAAAATGTAATTATGTATGTAAATATATAAATTACATATGCAATTACATATGTACTGTGTACACACACACACACAGAAGTTCACAAAGAAAAATGACTCAAGGAGGTGGTTAAAATTTGGGGATTATATGCCCTCTGGATGGGGGGCGGGGGATGAGCTCTTCTGGGAGAACAAATGACTTCTGAGAAAGGCGGTAAGGGCATTTGTGGAAAAACGAATGACTTTTTGAAAAAGATAAAGAACTTTTAGAAAAATAGGAGATGTGATCGTTTTGTGACTATGTCTGTTTGGATGTAGTACCAACTTCTCTCCCAGAAAAGATTAGAGTTGTCCCCAGGGAGAGGATTTATGACAATTGAGTTCTTTTGGGAGGCTCTGCTTTTAGGCAGATAAAGAATTTTAGAAACTCAAATGGCTTCAGCGCAAAATAATTTTTATGCCACAGTGGTTTATCCTGGACACAATCAGGTGCAATGCACCAAAATGGCACATATTGTGAACACCTGGCTTTGCAAAATGGTATTTCAGTCAAGCTGCACAGAAAACCATTTTCTTATCACTGTGGCAGCCTATCTGTAAATTCACATTCCCCCTTATTCTGAGAAAGGTATCGCACTAATGACAGGGGCATAGAGGAAGAATTGTCTTCTTTCCATGAGAAAGAATAATTCCAAGACTTGAATCATTCGTACATCAAGCATATATATAGATCTTCAGCCTGTGTGGTATCAGGTAAATAGTCAGACACACAGCTCTGGAGTTGGAGACGGCTGGTGGGGAGACTAGATGTTTACTGAGTTGGAGAAAATGGTTCAAGGCTTGGGAGTGCATCTGGTCACTCAGACAGAGGCTGAGGATGGAAGATGACCAGGGGCAACATCACCAGCATTGCCAGTATAAAGGATAAAAGTGGGGGAAATGATCAACAGAAATGGGAGGAAAACCAGGTAAGAGGCAATTCTGAAGAAAAAGGAGAAAAGATAAGCCAGTATAAGGCATTTCTTGGGATTAAAGGAAGCTTGTTACAAGTTTGTAATCACTGGGAAAGGAGCTCTTGGAAAGGAAGAGCTGGAACATACAGAGAGAGGGGAGAGCTGGCAGGTCCTCTCTCTAGAAAGCAGGAGGGACAATTTTCATCAGAGATGAACAAGAGAAAGGAGGGAAGATAAATCATTTAACCTCTCAAAGTAAGCCTCAGTTTCTTTTCTATAAAATGAAATCATTGCACTAGGTGAGCTCTGAGGTCTTATCATCTATTTTAACATTTGAATAAATAAGAATAAATAATATAATCCCACTGAGTCCGATATAGCTGTTTATGTAGTTTGATTTTAGAGTGGAGTTTTCAGGAGTGACACTGTTCATTATTCTTAAGGAAAGAATTGACAGACAGATTATATACTTCTTGGGACTACTGAAAGAATCCTTATATTTTAGTATTTTAAAGATATGGAGAGAAGGAGTATTGTTCAGTATCAATTATGTATTCCAGCCTGGCATGCATAACCTGAATCTAACCATGAGGAAACTACAGACAAACCCCAAAAGAGGAATGCTCTTTTGATTTTTATTTTTTTGAGGTACTGTACTCTTCAAAAAATGCCAACATCGTAAAAGTCAAAGAAAGTCTGTGGAAGTATTCCGGATTAAGGAAAATTAAATTGACAGGACAACTAAATGCAATATCTGATTTTTGACTTAATTCTGTACCAGAGGGTAAAAACCCAAAATGGACATTGTTAAAGTCAATTAATTAAACTGGAATGTTGATGGTGGATTCAAAAAACAGTATTATAGCAATCTTGGATGGACTAAAGTTGATGAATTTACTGTGGTTATCTGAGAGTACTTCCAAAGAAAATAGACGTTGATGTATTTTAGGGTAAAGGGCCATTGCCTTAGTCTGTTCGGGCTGCGCTGAGAAAATACCATGGATTGGGTAGCTTATAAACAGCGGAAGTTTATTTCTCACAGTCCTGGAGACTGGAAGTCCAAGATGCAGGTGCCCGCATGGTCACTTTCTGGGGAGGACCCTTTTCCTGGTTCAGTGCCAACGCCTTCTCACTGTGTCCTCACAAGGTGGAAGGGGCTAAGAATCTCTCTGGCACCTCTTCCAGGAGGCACTACTCCCATTCGTGAGGGCTCCACCCTCATAACCTAAGCAACTCCCCAAAACCCCACCTACTAATACCATCAACTTTGTGAAGTAGGATTTCAATATATTAATTTGGGAGAACACAAACATTCAGATCATAGCAGCCATGATTTATGC
>NW_011888826.1:3065760-3099789 GCF_000151845.1 Pteropus vampyrus
ATTTTCCTGTACAAACTGGTAACCCCTGATCTGTCTACTCTGCGTACGCTCTTTGGTTTTCTCGAGCCTGACTGACAATGCAGTCATCTTGCTGAAGGTGGCGCTGTGCTTGAGCGCTGTCCTAGATGATGTGAGCTTGTGAAAAAAGGAGGGGCATGGCAGTGGAGAGGCAGCAGAGAGCACAGCTTCAAAGCATAAGGAGAGAACAGTCTGTTTAAGAAGCAATCCGTACCATCGCTGATGGTACAGATAAGGAGCGAGGTCATGACCGGCCTCTATGCCATGCAAAGGTGTTGAAATTAAAATGGCACGACCTTTTGCCCTTATATCCTAATCTAGTAATGAATATGTCATTCACATAGTCATAAGTCCATCACCTTTTATTTCCCATCCTCTCACCTTCTTTCTTTTATTTGAAACGTTTCCTCTTTCCCTCTCTTTTTATTCTTAAATTTGCTTTCGTAACTGATACAGGTGTTTCCACAGCATAGAAATTATATTAATGGAAACCCCTTTGAGTGCTGGTCTCTAACTGACCTAGAAATATTGCCCTAACTACCCGAGAGGTATAGTAATAAAAGATTTTTGTGCTGGCCAGAAAATAATAAAACACAATACTGAAGGTCCAGTGTAAGATGTTGGCATTCTACTGGCTTTTTTGGGAGTAGATATGAGAAGTGGCTGTTGGAAAATATTTTCTCTATATTGATAATTGGTTTTTGAAGTTCATCTTAGTCGAGGAGAATGTGTAAGAAATGACTATTGAGGTCAAAGGTTTTTTCTAACAATTAGTGTCGCTCCTTCCCACAAGTCATTTTTTAATTCATTTTTCAAAAACCATAGATAATAGCTTTTCTCTATCAAAATATAAAAAGAAAAGTACAAATTCCATCATAAATTCTTGGCGATCCCCCTTATATTATTTCCGTAGGGGAGAAAGAATATACTATGTCCAGGTTCTGATTAACAATAGAGTCTGGGGTAGAAAAGCCAGCAGGACTTGAAAACACACAAAACCATTTTTAGTCTTGGTAAGTCTCGCTACAACTTGTTAAATAAACCAGCCGCAATGCAAATTGACATACTTTTTCAGTGACAAAGTGGAACTCCCCAGAAAAGCTCTCTCCTAAAAAAAGTCGGTGTGCTTTTAGGTGAGCCCTGTCCACATCTGGACCATAGGGGTGATGTTCCAGACACGGTAAGTGGAGCAGGAGCGGAGGGAAACAATGAAAATGATTTGTACATTTGGAAACGTACTTTTAGGAGGAGTACTAACAAATGGTGCTCATAAAATAATAAAAGAAATGGTCGAGAAGTGATTTTTGTACAATCTTAAATTTATGAAACAATAAGAGAGGAAAGTGGGCAGACATTTCTTCTAAGGGAAAGGCAGTAAGGAACATGTAAAAGCCGTAGGAATAGTATAGGATTGTATTAGGACAAACTGCACACCAGGTATCACAAGGACCCTGCCCAGGAGGTTCTCTGGACTTCTTTTGTTATTTTTAAGAAACAGTCAACTTTTTTTGGTGAATGAACTACTTTATTCTTGTTGAGAAGCAAAAAGATAAACCAGCTAGCCCCTCAAGGTTCCTGGGGTTATTTATCCTTTTCAATCACAGAATCTCAAAGATGAGAGGGAGCCTTGGAGATCAACTGCTTTATAAATGAGGACACCAGTTTAAACAATCATCCAAAGTGTCATGCAGGTGATAAGTGGCAAAGTTGAAACAGCAACCCAGTCCTGTCAACCACCAATCCACAGTTATATCCTCCCCACACAAAACCACCTCCTTAGTCTACTTACACCAAATACACAGAAAGTTAAACTCCACCCCATTTCTAGATCCTGCAGCCCACAGCGGGGCTGAATAGCATTCCCATTAGCTCCACAGCTTCTCTACATGGCTGGGCCCCACAGAGAACAGGCACTAGGAGCCTCATCCGAGTGTTGAGTCCAGCTAAAACCCAAAGAAACTAGAAGTTTTGCTGAGGTGGAAGCTAGACCATCTCAATGCCCCCGGGGTCACATGACTTATTTCCAGGAAGCAACACTGCATCTCACTTTTGACAGAATGTCTTCCTATTTGCCTTTGTAGGTTTCACAGCGGCAGCCTCCCTCGTGTCTTTGGCTTGGGCCTTGGCCTCTTACCAGAAGGCCCTCCGGGACTCTCGAGATGACAAGAAGCCCATCAGCTACATGGCTGTCGTCATCCAGTTCTGCTGGCATTTCTTCACCATCGCTGCCAGGGTCATCACCTTTGCCCTCTTTGCCTCAGTTTTCCAGCTGTACTTTGGGATTTTCATCGTCCTTCACTGGTGCATCATGACCTTCTGGATCGTCCACTGTGAGACAGAATTCTGTATCACCAAATGGGAAGAGATTGTATTCGACATGGTGGTGGGGATCATCTACATCTTCAGCTGGTTCAATGTCAAGGAAGGCAGGACACGCTGCAGGCTCTTTATTTACTATTTTGTGATCCTTTTGGAAAATACAGCCTTGAGTGCCCTCTGGTACCTCTACAAGGCCCCCCAGATTGCAGATGCATTTGCCATCCCGGCCCTGTGTGTGGTGTTCAGCAGCTTTTTAACTGGCGTCGTGTTTATGCTGATGTATTATGCCTTCTTTCACCCCAATGGACCCAGATTTGGGCAGTCACCAAGTTGTGCTTGTGAGGACCCAGCCGCTGCCTTCACTCTGCCTCCTGAAGTGGCCACGAGCACTCTCCGGTCCATCTCCAACAACCGCAGTGTTGCCAGCGACCGTGACCAGAAATTTGCAGAGAGGGACGGCTGTGTGCCTGTCTTTCAAGTGAGGCCCACAGCCCCATCCACCCCATCATCTCGCCCACCACGGATTGAAGAATCTGTCATTAAAATCGACCTGTTCAGAAACAGGTACCCAGCGTGGGAGAGACACGTTTTGGACCGGAGCCTCCGAAAGGCCATTTTAGCCTTTGAATGCTCCCCGTCTCCTCCGAGGCTGCAGTACAAAGATGACGCCCTTATTCAGGAGCGGCTGGAGTACGAAACCACTTTATGAAATAAAGGGCCTTGGAGGAGCCGCGACCTCCAGGTGAGGGGTGACAGCAGGGCTGTGGCAATAACGAAACTTCACCCGAGAGCAGGGCGGCGAGCTGTCTTGCTCTCAGTCTGATCATCATCACGACCATCGTCTGACGCTCCATCCGCGGACGGCCTGCTGCTGGTCTCCTTTCAGAGCAGCAGCCCCGAGAGTCTCCCGTTCCACCTGTAGGGGACGTGCCAGCGTAGCAGACTCCTTGATGCGCCCAACTCCTCCTGCGCTGTCTTTCAGAGAGTCTGCCAGAGGGTACTATGGTTGTGGAAAATGTTGCCTCCGATCAATAGGGTGTTCTGACGGAATTAACTGCTCTGTGCATAAAATATATCCAGTCATACACACACAGACACACACGTACACGTACACTAAGACACACACCACCAGTCCTCTGTCGAAATAGCTTAGGTGATCTTTCTTGATGCAAAGCTCTGATTCCCACAGGAATATAAAAAACAAAGAGAGAGAGAATATATTCCTCAAGACTTCAGAAAAAAAATAACAGTACTGCTTAGAAAAGAACTCATAAATCATTCTCATTTGGAAACCAATACCTTGCGTGAAAAGCCTGTCCAGCGGACAGCAAGCTCAAGTGTGTTTACACGTGTATTAGAGTTGATAAAATGGTTTGTTTTCAACACATTTCAGGACTTGTTTTTTTATTTTAAATTTTCAGTTGAGAACATCTCTCATGACAGAAATCCTATGCAGCACATGGATGGCTTTTGGCAAGACCAAGGAGCTCCATAACTTAGTGATGTAAATTAAATGGTAATCATGATTCAGTATTCAATCACAAAAATTTAATAAATACAGGAAGAGGAAATGGGGGGAGGAGGGGCAAGGCAGAATGAGCGCCAAATCTCCCGGCGCGTGCAGCTCACCCTGGCCGGTAAGAGCAGAGCGGCGGGAGAGGACCGGGCCATGACTGGATGTTTCAAGTCACGGAATGTGCGTGGCTCTGTGTGATCGCAGGCAGGCACGATTCCAGAACACGCCATGCCCCCATCTTTCTAGTGCCAAACATCGTCCAACCACGGGACTGACATGGAAGCCCTGAACAACTGAGAATGAGTGGCCGTGAGCCCCTGAAAGCAGAAGCTAGAATGAACAATCAAGTTCTCCATTGTGTACAGACTCTCCCACCACCTCCAATTCAAGGTCAAAGTGATGTGTCTTTTAGAGGCTTTGGGACACTTTTTAGTAAGTATGAGCAGACAAATGCAGTGAATATGCTATGAAAAACCCTTCTGAACTGATTGAGGGCTTATCACTAGATCCAGCTAAGATTTGTATTTGAATCATTTGTAAAGTCACACTCTTACAACAAGCTTCTGGTTTTAAATACCTCCGTACAGCAAGTAAACATTCCCCGCTTTCTGTTCCCAGTGTCCTCGGTCATGGTGCTTTTTGTTGCATTAAAAGTGCCGGTCAAACTTTGATAGTATTTTTTTATAGTTGGTGCAGAGTGGAATAACTCATGGATTATTTCAATATTTTTGTAATAAAAAATATAGGGTATACATATAGGCATCATCACTTTTTTTACAGACCTGGAATCGTTTAAAATACTTTAAGCATCGTAATTACTTGGGATGTCAGAAACTGGTCCACAAATTCCATCAGCCTGCCTCAGCAGATTGAGAACACTTGTCTCTTGCAAGATCACCCTTCTTTGTAATGTCGGTGCCCCCAGGAACCTGGCCAGGGGTGCTATCAGAATATCAGGTGACAAGAGAATCAGCTTAACTAGAAAGGGCTTGTCAAGACTGGCCATTGTTTCCCAGGAAATCAAAGATGTAAATGATTACTTTCATCCATCCATTACGATAAACCTGACCACAGTGGAAGATGTCTTAAATTTCCTTCCCTGGTTTTATATTAACCCAACTGAAATATTAAATATTAGTCAAGTCACACACACACACACACACACACACACACACACACACACACACACACACACACACATAAAAGAGTCAGTTTAACTTAATTATTCGGTTATTGGGACTGTCCAATTCACTTAAAATAGTCAAGTTCTATAGCCACCACCTCTAATGGGTGTGCCATACAGAGACTGCTGTTCCCATGATGACATCCACAGGAAATGACAGAGCACTCAACCTAGGACTTCTTTTGGTACAAAAGAAGCAATGTTTAAAAAATAGATGTCAGTAGACGTACTTTTCTAGTACGCCATGATTTGATCCTCCAAGCAAGATTTCACTAAAATATAACCTTTTGTTCGGATATGAAAAGATTATCTAGTCACCAGTAAAGGCCCAGAAGATATTCTTCTTGTCAGCAATTGTAGAAGGAAAACATGATTGTGCTGCCAAATTCTTCACTTTTGTGCAGAGCCATGAGTTTTTAGCTTCATTATTTCTGAGACAACTTTTAATTGATGATCTTTGAATTGCTCAGCTGAACTATACCTTTCATTCCATGAGCAAATAACAGATAACAATTTAATAGTGTCAATCAACACAAACGCAACAAGCCCCATCACTCTTCAATCACGTAAGTCCTAAATTATTTCTCAACTTGATCCCTCGTTTAACATGTGAAGAGTCAAAACGAGTACTATGTGAATTAAAAAAAATGTACTGTATTTTGTTTTGGAGATGAGAATGCAGTCAGGATGGTGTACAAAGTTTGAATTTTTTTAATGATTTCCCAAATACTGTAAATACTCTGTTATCCAACATACTTGAAGATTTTGATGTTTTAGTTAGTCAAAAATTTGTGTTAAGGAAATGACATCTCTAACATTAATTAATTACAAATTTTCGCAAGATTATAAGAAAAAAAAATTTACTTCCAAGGTAAATCATGACTTAATCTTGCTTCCGTGATTTTGAAAGCACTGCGCTGACATCAGATTGTGTGGTAATAACAACTTTTATTAGTTTCTAGACACACAGATAACAGAGAGTTTAAAGTATTAGGATTTAAAGAGACATCGTCAATGTACAAAAGGAACAAAGTTTGATTTTTGAATTATATTTTAATTATTCCTAAGATTTCATTTTCAATCTGCCATTAAGTCTTTCTCATAGAGTAACTGGGGATTCCAAAAGGAAGAAGCCACGGTTAGCATGCAAACCGGAAATGCTGAATTTTTAATCTGTGCTCTCCGACTTCCTGTGCATGAGTTTATTGAATTCCTTTAAGAGGAGAGATCTGCTCTTTATACTCACTTTTTGCATAGGATAATGAAATTTTCTAAAAGAAAGTATTATAAACTTTATTATTATTACTTTCAAATTAGCATTTCTAAATGAAACCATATTTGAGATTAAGAACATATATATCTTAACCACACTGAAACTTTAAGCATTTGTGTGGAAGAAAAAAATCTTTTTCTTGTAAGTCAAAGTTTGGTCCCCCAAAATGACTATGTCCTTTAAATTCTCTTCTCACATCTACATTATCTCTTACTCAACTATGTGTTGTCTAATTCAGTAACATGGACTTTGCAGACACTAGGTTACTATTCATTTATGATAATGCTGTGAATCTAACAAATGAAATAACTTTTCTTACTGACATGGAAAGAATATTTAGTTCGATTATTAGCAAAATATAAAATATAAAGATAATCTGAAGATAAAGTATGATGACATTTTTATGCTTAATTTCTAAATGCCCAATTTATTCTGATCTATGAATAAATAAAATGATAGCACTGACCAATTAAAAGTGAATGGAAATAATTGAAATCTCAATGACTGTTTTTAAAAAATATTATATAAATGTGTGTATGTTATATATCATACACGCACACAATAAAGTAATAGATGAAATGGGTAAAGTATATGCTCCCCTTCATGCATAAGATTGGTATGTTATTGACACATAAACTTTTAGATGAAAAGCTTTTTCCTCCTTCTTTTTCAACCTCAGCTCGAGCTTACAGTACCTGTCTATAAGACGTCAACACACCTGTGAACTTCGGCTGGAAATACCTAGATATAATTTAACACTTTTAGCTTGAATGAGCTTTATCACTCCTTAAGCATCTCATCTTTTAAGCAGCTGAAGGGAATAGTTTTGAGTCATTTCAAAGTTTCCTTCTCTGAATTAACTGAATTGAGCAAAGAAAACCTCTGATGTCCTTACCAGGATTGTGTAAGGTTACACATCTGCCTTTAAATGTACCAAATGCCGTTGAGTGGAAAGGAGTTCTGACACAATGTTTAGACAAGAATCCAGAGATATCTTTTCTAATGAACCATTTTCTAGACTAAATATGTGCTCCCTTCATTCTCGCACATCTTCCCCATTAGCCATTACTGTTGCTATATAAAGCCTGGATGACATGCCTGCATTTTTATGTTTCTGAGGAGAATTCCTTAAAGCCTTTTTAAAAATAGCTCAGATTGCCTTTCAGAAACATAGCTCAGAGGATGGTTGAAGTTCATGGTGAAAATACAGCAGGACTGAAGTGGTTGTTTCTATAATTTCAGTGATGGATGCAAATCAACTCATGTTCATTTATCTTCAGCAATCCAATGTCACTTTTGAAAACAATCAAAATGATTGCTTCTGCCAGCTTGTGACTCATAACACCCCTCTCTCCATCTGAAGCTGGAACATTTCAAAATGGCTAAAGCCAAGCTATTTCACTCTACTGCTGACCTCATCCCTACCCCGCACTCCCATTTCCAAGTCTCTGGCCCTTCTCTGTCTCAGGCCGTGAACTGATCTTACAGTTGGGCTGCATCTCCCCACTCAGACAGACTATACTGTCCACTGCAGTGTTCTCTCTGTAGACAGGAGTCTTGCCCAGTTGCTATTCTAAAAAGGGGCACATGGAAAGATTCAATACGTGCCTGTGTCAACAGCCTCAACAGTATAATTACTCACACTTAGAAGTAAAACTCTGTGGAATGTGGGTGGAAATGTATAAAAACACGATGAGCCATTTAATTTTGCAAATTGTAGCAATTAGGCTAGCTGCACACAACCTGCTCTCACAACAGAAAGCCAAACGGAAGAAGTGGCAAACAGCCATTTGGCCCGCAGAAATGAGGGGTTCAGAAACTCTCCCTTGAGTGTTTGAAGCATCATGTTGTTTCACCATCCATCTGAAGCTCTTTCTCTAGACTCCACAAGAAAAAAAAAAATTAGGCTTTTGTTATATCGTATGCAATGGTCTAGCCCAGAAATGGAAAACCTTCCGTCAACCTTGTGTGGCTCATGTTCTGCTAAATAAGAGCCAATTTAATGTCCCTGAAGGGTCTAATTGTTTTGCTAAAAATATTTTACTGATATAAATATATACTAACATAATATGTCAAAAACACTGGCTAAATAAAATTTTCGCCTGTTTTTTTTTCCCTTAGATTTTCTTTCAGTTTAGTTCCCCACAGTGAGAGAAGTTTTCCATTATAGAGAGCTTATCATGCGCCTAATGCTGTGCTAACAAGCTTTATGTATATGATCTCACTTAAACCCCACAACCACCTATGAGATGAGTACCATTTACAGATGACAAGACCAAAGCCCAGATATTAACCAATGGCCAAGGTCCCATAACTAGGAAATAGTGGATCTGAGAGTCAAACAAAACTTGTAACAACTTTTAACAACCACAAGACCAAAGACAATTTTCCCACCAAAATCTATTCCTGATTTGGCAAGATTTTAGAAGGAAAAAAATCATGTCTGACAAATTTTTCAAAGAAAAATTCATTTAAAAGTCAACTATAATTGAAAAATAAAAATTAAAAAAGTCAGATGAATTTCAAAATGAGAAGTGAAAAATAGAAAAGTCAATGATGAGAAACAGAAGTCCCTATCACCTGTAATTGAATTTTACTTCAACTCCCTAATTCATAGTAGGCAGATAAATGCTACTCCTCCATCCCAGACAACTGTCCCCCTTCATGGCCCTACTTTACACTAAAGTAAGTGATAAATACACATTAACCTGATTGTTCTTCCCTTGTGTTCTATACATGTATGCTATTGTCATACAGTGAGGCAGACATAAAAATAATTAAACCCCACTATTTATTTTGACACCATGACGAGAGAGAGAGAGGAAGAGAGGGAGAGGGAGAGGGAGAGGACAGATCAACAAATCATTGAAGTGACATTACTTTATTCCATTGCCATAGTTTTCCCCTAAATTTTATTTATTTAATGTCTTGCAGGACACAAAATTCAACATTTAAAAGGATTTTTATTTTTATACCATTAGCTTGACCCATCATATAACTCTAGGAACCTTATTTTAGATTGAAAGGTTAGATGTAAAGAATATAATAAATGTATGTCAAATATTCATTGAATTGATTATAAAATATTTTGCCATCTCCCTCCTCATCTTAGATGTAACGTGTCTGCATTCTACAGGAAGACAGAGTTAGAACCCATTCAATGATGTTGTATAGTAAGTTGTGTGTGGTGTTGTTTGAACTGATGCTGGAAAGGTAGCCAATAAAAAAAAAAAAACAAAAATTTACTCCTCAACCCTGATGGTGATCAATCTGAATTTAACTTATTAAAAATACAATCAGCTATCTTCCTACTTTGATAATATTTAAGCAAATTTTCATGAAGTTATATTAAATTAGAAGTCACTAATTTCTACTGAAAATAGCATCTAAAAGAGATCCAAGTGTTACTTCAGAACACTTCTTTTATAGATGAAGCTGAGCTTCAAAGAGATCAGGTAGTTTTTGCAATCAGGATTCCTTCAGTCACTTATTCAAACAAAAAGCATGATCTGTATGACTAAATGTATTGCCGGGTTATTCACGGTCAAGTGCAAAAGGAATCGTGCATTCCAACAACTCACATTTACTTATTAGTCACAGAATAAGAGTCTTCAGGACTTCAACTATACCTCTTTTCTTCTCTACCACACTGCTTCTCTTTTTAATATCTATATTTAATTTTATAATAGATCAATAAAGAAACATAAGCTTTTCCAAGATTGTATTATGTAAACCTCACTATAAATACTTGCCACACGTGATGACAAACATAAAGTAATGGTACAAATCAAAGATAAATCAGCAATGGATGACTGCCTATAAAAAGAAAAGTAATTTTATCATTTCCTTTTATGCCATTCCAACACTAGATATTTTTAAATCAAGGTCACAAAGCAACGACAACAAAAAAATGAGAATACTCTGGGCACATAGTATTTGACTCAAAACAATCATCTCTCAATAAACTTTGGAGATATTCCTGAGAATTTCTTTTAAGAAGAGGCATGATATTAAGATTCCTCTAAAATATCTGAAGAATTTTCAATAGGCTCCTTTTCTGATTTTCAGGAAACATCCCTCATATGATATATCTCCCGCATACCAATTATTTAGAATTAACAAATTTCCAGACAGAAACCTCAGTTATTGCAACCTGAGAACTTGTGCTAAAGCCATATTTCTGATGCCCAGATGAGCAGCCATGTGTCACGTTACCATCTGGAGTCAAGACAGTCAGACCCACATCATGTGGGTGCTCATGCTGGTGTGATACCCAGTCCAAGTCCCTCCTGCAATACAGCCCAGAGTGATTGGCTTCCCACAGGTTTAAGGAGTTTATTGTTTCAAGATAACTAGTAACTTGCATAACTAATTTTCTCTCAGTGAAATAATTCCAGTCAGGGATGCATAAATCTGTAGGTCCTCTATGGAAGAAAAGGAAAGAAATAAAGCATGTTAATTTTTACAAGCACAGAATAATTCAAAGAATTCCTTGGTGAGTCCCATTAAGTATCAATGGAACAGTTGACTTAATCACTGTGCAAAGTCCAAGGCACGATTTCTAGATTTATGCCACCGTCAGTCATTCACTACCCCGATTACTGCTGCTGTTTAGCCATCACACAAGACAGAAAGAGTATAGTTACTGACATGATGTTTGCAGAGCAAAGATCATGTTTAACAAAACAGATCAACATCAAAACTAACTAATCAACTTGTTAAGCAAATATTACCAGCATGGCGCTAACACAAAACGTTCTCTTGTTATTGAAGCTCGTCATCTACTCTTACTAGAATTTCAGAAAATGTGAGGTTTCATGTTTTTACTATACTTCCATCTACTAAATTAAGCTGGTGGCCCTCTTCTATCTCTATTGCTTGATTTGCATTAAAATGGAACTAATTAAATGCTTATTTCATTTAAGTGCTACAGATATTAACAAATGGAGATGTTTAACTGTTCTGTGGCATTCCGGCATGGAGTTGTATCAAATCAACACTCAATTATTTCAAATTAATTCATTCATCAGTAAGCGCTAAAATACCCCTAAGTGTGCTAAAAATATATTTTAGGTTTCTATTATTTTAAAAAATTCCTATTTTGATTACAAACCAGTAGAACATTTCAATCCATTGTGATTCTGGAAAAATGAACTCTTCTGTACAGCTGCATTAACTCAGCTAATTAACCCATTAACCTGCTACCTGTGGCTTTCTTTCCAGCCCACTATTACTTATTCTCTTCAAGTTGGGAGCAATAGCACATCATCCTATAACCAAAAGAGATCGGTCAGTTCGTCAAAGAATTGTCATTTTAGATCCTCCTTTGACAAAACTAAGATATTCAATTCTCCTTATTAACCTTTCTAATGTATTGTACCTAGAAAAGGAAATGGATCTCCGAAGTATGTGTTGAAAGCCTGGGGTAAAACATTTTCCTTGGCCTGAATCAGAGGCTTGGTACTCTGTGAAAAAAAGAAATCTCTCTCTGCCATGAATAAGGAGGAGAGGCACCAGCCAGTCACACTCAAAAAGCAAGCCTTGTCTGTCACAAAGCTTCAATTTGCTGATGCCATTGATTCCCTTCTTTTTTTACAGAACCGTCTTGGAACTTGTCAAGCTTTACTGAAGGTGATTTGCGTTAATTAATTCGACAGACCCTTTAATCTTGCAAATTCTTGACCTGTAATATTGTAGCCAAGCTACTGCAAGGGAAAATTAAACAGTTAGTGGAGAGGAGCCCTTCGGTCCATGTCATGCCGTGATGTGCCCAGGCCTGAAGAGAAAGACCCCTGTGAGGTAGAGCACTAATGAATTTGTGCTACCTGCTTCCTCATCATTCATGCTTTGAATATTCATCTACTTCATTAAGTTTTTGCCAGTAAGCACTGCTTTGGAAAAAATAAAAGGAAAAACAAAGCCAATGGATTCCCAGGGGCTTGCATAGCTCAGAGAATGGGTAATGGGACTTAGGGACTCACTCTAAATGGATACAAATCTACTTGTGTTTGGAAATGAAAAAAAAAATGTCATCGTCATTTGTTTAATGATTGATCTGTCTGAATACAGTTGCTGCCCTTCATTTCTTGAGAGTACCGTTGTCAGCATTGTAATAACCAATTTATAAAAATTGAACTTATAATTCAGTATCAGAGGTAAAATCTGCATGGCTATAACTATTGAATAATTCGATTCCTGCCTTCCTGGGTGATGACATTGCTGGATTCAAACTGAGATGCATTTATATGTGGAACTGGCTCTCCTGTTGCTTCTCAGACCCTTGCAAAATCTTGCTTACGAGCTCTAAAATCACCAATCTAACATGATTAATGCACTTAAAAGTAAACAGGTAATCTCAAATTAAATATCATGGTTCTTTTCCACTTGCTTCTCTCTTTTTAAAGAAATCTTTGAGCTGCAAGATAAGAATGAATTTATTTTACAATTGTTTCAGGGTTTACAAGGAGTCAGGCACCCATGTGTTGTTATGAAGTTTTCTGTCTAACCTTTCGACATAACAATTTTAGAAGTTAACCTTAGATAAATGAGTGAAAGTCATCAGATTTATTTAACAAGCAATCTAACAGGAAAAGAAGAAATGGGGATCATTTTTCTTATGTTTCAAAGATGTTTCTCCTTCCTAAGTTATCATCTTGGTGATTGTCTCTAAGACACATCAAGAGCTTCTGCATGATAGCCCCAGATAGAGGTGCCAATATCATGCTGCACCCTCTACTCTAGCAAGTCATTTTTCAGAACAAGCTCTTGGCAAAAGCACTGAAATTGAATGGTAAAAAAGTGGCCTACCACCATGTGACTTATTTTCGGTTGTAAGGCAATGGAAACTAACAAGTTGAAGAAAATGTTAATTTCCTGAAATCCAAAGCCAAAAGTGGCACAAAGATTCTCTGTAATGTACAATGAGTTGGTTGACTGTGGGGACACAGGAGCAATAAACAATCCTCTTAAAGGAGTCTCATGAGTAAAAGTGACTGTAAGTGATGTTGGGACAAAAGGTTTCTACTAATGCAGAGGTCCCAGAGTGGTGACTGAAGAGGAAATTTGTCAGTGGCTCGTCAGTAGTATTTGCCTTTTTATAGAGCAGAGGTTCAAGGTAGCCCTGCCATTTCATAACTATGACAGCAGAGGTGTCCGTTTATGAAAGATTAAGGTATGGCCGAAGTGAGAAGATCATGAAATGTCAGTGGCTTCATGTCTGAGACTAACTCTGCCCTTAAGGGAATTTTTCCCATGACAGTTCTCCTTGGTCACTGGCCCCTACTCTGCAAGCTAGCTCTGCAAGCCAAGAGCTTCTGATGGGTTACAAGATGAGGTATACTAAGGAATTGTAAGTACTCTTGCTTATAGACCATGAATCATTGAATTATCCCACATTCTAACAACAATGAGATTCATGGTTACCATGGCCTTACTCATCATTCCATTGTAAACACATCATGACATCACGAGAAATTTTGTGTTCAAATTTACTAAACTAGGTTTACAAGTATTAGCCAAATCGTTTCAACTTTTTGGATCTTGATTCTGCCATCACATAGTCTGTGCATCTATCTCCAAATTAAAAAAATAATTTTGTGAGAACAATTTTCAGAATAATGGAAGTGAAAAAGAGTGAACAGTTAAGCAATTTTTCAAAGTAGTCAAAACTAGTAGACTATTGATAGCCCTAAAGCTCTGATTTTTTCTCATGACTGAATTTCTTTTCACTGGGGGCTTTCAACATCTGAATTTTCCAGACAATTGCTAAACCACCTTCACTAAACTGAAGTAGACACTATAGTGTTATTAAAAAATACTGTCCACATGAATGCAAATATCCCAAAGAAAAGTGAAGAAATAGGTCACTCGAGGAGTAAATTTGGTCTTTGTGAGGTCGAACATCTGGATATTTGGGAAAATCCAGATGTTCGAATCATACAGTTTTTCATCTGATTGGTGTTGTCTAGAGAAACAGAAAATGCTCAGGTGTTGTAGGTAATGGAATTTAACTTTCTTTTGCAGTAATCTATTGCCGGTGATATTCTGCTGCTAAAAATCTCTTTGTTGTGCAAAGAGAAATAAATAATGCAGAGCAAATGCTATTTGATTTTTATTTCCTTTCAGCAGACACAGGAATGAAAGAGGTTTGTGAGGCTGTCCTAGGTGTATTCAGATGTGACTGTACCACAAACTTCTTTCAGAGTGACAGTTCTGGAGGCCTGCCACTTGGCCCTTTTCTGAAAAAAAAAAAAAAAAACTTTTTAATTCAGCCCTTTTTCATCTTTCATAATTTTATAATTGCCCTTCTGCTCTTCACATACTTTTAATCATTCACAAAGTTTACTTGATAGAATTGTTCAAAGGAAATACAAATTTGGTAACTTTCATTTTTCAAATATGTGTTTTAAATTTTAAGGATTTCTTATATACTTAAGCATAAAAATAATTTAAACTGCTCGATGCAATTATTTCATGGCAAATTTCATGGTGTCTACAGAAGTAAAAGCTATTTTTCCCAAATTAAAAAAATAAATTTTTCTTTTTTGGTTCAGTTTGTTGATATCATTTTGATAGCCAAGGACTTAGTTGTTATCACATATTAGAATATTAGTGTTTTCTTTGTAGTCACAGAAAAAAAAGAAAAACATGATATCAAAGGAAAATTTACTTTCCAAGAGAGAAGTTTGAGATAGTCATAGAACTCTTGTATTTGTGATTGTTTGTGGATGTTTCTTCCTTGTTTCATCTGATTTGGTTCTGAATTGGTAAGCGTGTGTATTTCCCCAAATTGTGTGCTTATCTCACTCACTGTTCTGAAGCTGAGCAGAAATGCAGGCAAGCTATTCAGACCAATTTTCTTTTAAGCACGTTTATGGTGCAGAACTTAGTTGACAACAAGCAGACACACAGAGCCCTGGAAGGTATTCAGCTTTGCAAAGGTCATGAGAGGATTTCCAGAGAAAATCAAAATGTTTGTAGGTTCTTAGGTAGTGTTTTGATGGTGTCAAATTCTACATTTCGTGCCAATTTAGAATGACCTCATGGGGTAGGCCGTCCCTTTCCTTGTTGGGTCCTTCCTCCCATCAGATGCAGAAGTTTTCTAGGAAATTGAGTGGATACTCCACCTTGTGTACCAAAGGCCTCCAGCCACTAGGTGTCATTGTTCTGTGCTACTTGTGTTTGTTTTATAAATTCCTTGGAGAGCAGACCTTGTTTGCTAGGCTCACACCTGTGAAAGGCCCCCAGACGACAGAGCTGCTAACGACTGTTTTAAATATACTTAAATATATTCTATGACACGATATCCTTTAACACGAGGGAATATATTCCTTTCTGGAGACAAGGGTGTGGAGGGGTGTGGTCTGGTGTTAGGAACATGGGGACTGGGAATCCTTATCACGTTAGCCTCAGAAATTCACCTTCTATCTCACTTTTCCCATATGTAAAAGAGAGAGATGATACTTACCTACCTACCTCATAGGGGTGTCGTGAAGGTTAATTAGAGTTCTCAAAGTGCTTTCACACTTGATAACTGGTATTAACACAAAGAAGAACTGTGTGCAGCCTGGGAATAGGCTGTGGTGGAGGTGGCTTAGGAACACAACAGCAATAAATTACCAAGCAAGGAACGCGATTATTCTTGGTCGCTTAATAAAAGTGAAATTTTTCTTCAAAGGTCTATGTGAAACTTTTTTTAATTATCAACTTTTTAATGAGAAAATTAACTCCTTTCATACAAACATTGAGAAGCTTCGTATGCAATGACAATTTTCCTCTTAGCCAAACTAAGAGGAATTTTACCAAATATTTCATTAAAAGCTTCCAGAAAACTTGGCTCCTTCCGATGCCTAAGGATTTTGCATGCCTGACCCCAAGCTACATTTTTCAGAACTCATGCTGGATACCCGGGTTCAGTACTAGTGATTGCCAGGCGGTGTTCTGGAACCCACTACCAGGAAGGAAAATTTTTAATAGACAATATTAAAATTAGATTTTTGTGTTGTTTACAGTGAGATTCTCTCTCATCCCCAAGATGACATATTTCTCCTTCTACAACCCAGTAAAAGAATGTAAAGCCTATTTCTGCTTGGAACTCCTGAGTTGATTCATTTTTCAGATTATAAATATGCTTTAAATATCTCAGAGAAGTGTTTACACAGGGCCTCAGCTACACACTGATATCTACACATGCTCACACATAATAGCCAGAAGTAATGCTAGACAACAAAGAGTAGGAAAACTACCACGAGACTATCTTGGACAAATTCCCCCCAGAGCAACATGTTTTCTCTTACTTAACTATCTAGTCCTGACAATAAGTAGAGCTAAATCACATGAATCATCATTTTTTGAGTCATGGAGGCAATATTGTAAAGTAAAAACACACCCGTGAACTATACTAACAACGCAGATGATGTTTTAATGACGTGACTTCATGAAGCAAAGTTGTTGTACATAAATATTATCATTGTGCCCTTATTTAATAATTATATTCCTTTGCAAAACAAATTCGCATGCTCTTGAAGATAGGAAATAAAGTTTTAGAAAGTTTATCTTGATAAGTGGGTTTAAAATCATGTTGTGCCTGGAGCTTACGTAATGTGTACATTCAACATAATCTCTTCTGGATTCCAAAATCTAGTTGCCAGTGGTATATCAAAGGCTTAAAATTTCAGATTGGTTCAACATTTCTAATGCATGATATTAAGCTTTCTGAAGCATGAATTTAACCTAGGCAATAATCTTATCCATTTAAAAAATTATGTCACCACACCAGATTTAAGATAAGTATTATTATTTTTTAGACTCAAAATATGAGTATAGCAAGTCAAAATAATCTGAATTTCTCTGGCCTTTATTTTCCAGTTCCTAGCATCAAATACTTTTCCAACTAAAGTGAGGCAGAATACCCTTGTTGCTCTGAAGGGAAAAATGCATGTCTGTCTTTTGTTTTTGTATAAGAAAACTGAAGTTGACTAGATATGAGAGCCTGGAAATAAGAAAGAGTGTCAGCTTTGCGGGTGGACTGGCTTAGATGAGAGGAGTCCAGTGCATAGAATGCGTCATTGTGAGATTTTACCAGGAAAAAAAACGGAACCTAAAAGTGTTAGAGTTGGACAATTCTTTGAAAAGGTAGAATCTAAATTTTAGAGGAAAAAACAAAGAGAGACCACATGTTATTAGATATAAGCTCTACATCTAATTACTGGGGAAAAAGAGATTTGAATGCCCCATACATTTTACTCTTTTGAGGGCTTTCCGACCCACATGAAACTCTCCAGAGTCTTCCCTAAAAACAAGAGACTTTTAGAAAACTAGTTTTTGACAAAGATAAATGTGATTCTATGGCTGTGGACCAGTCACGATGTGATCATCACATGTGTGATGCTTTCTAAACGTAGTTGTCAACTTTCATGACAACTTACAGTTAACATTTCATCCCACAAACAAATGAGCAAAAAATAAAAGGAAATTTCTCTTTTACTCAAAAGGAATGTCTCCCAACTTCTTTAGATATATTACTATCACAAAACTCCTTTCATATCTAGATGGTATGACACAGCTGAAAATGAAGCTTTTGGTCAATTGCTTATGGAAAGTCCCACCTGAAGCCTCTCTTTAAAAAAGGGTTCAGACAGGAAGAAAGGACCTTGGGTGAGAACCTTGCCTCTACCAAATTGTTTCTGCTTTTCTTCTCAGTTATCAGACGGCTCAGTAGCCTGGAGAGAGAGATAATAAAGGATATTAAATTTTGGGTTTTCCCATTCTCAGAACAAGAAGGGTAACCAATGAGCCAGGGGTTCCCTCACACTTTGAAACCAAATAGTACGTTGAATTTAGGGCTAAGACAAAAATATTATAAAAGTAAGCATGCACTCATCCTTCCTATTGATTATTTTCTCAGTTTTTACCAAATTCTTCTTACATTTTAGATCAGAAATTTCTAGCGATGATCACTAACGTCGCTTTACATTATAGCTTTAATGCGGAAATGGTGAAAGCATGAGTTACAAACAAAATTACTGGGGATACAGACTTTGTTTGTACTGACATCCTACCAAATAAATTGGAAACAAAAACTACTACCACTAATATTCTGGTTTAATTAATGATGCCTAATAGGAAAACAGAAGCATTTTGCTCAGCATAATACCATTGCATAATATAACCCTGTTTCCAAATGACAAGGATTTTTGCTACTGACGTTTGTTCTTCATTCTCCAGTTATTTTAAGTAAATAAGTTTCACATCTAACTACCTCAGCTACTGTTGTTTAATTTAGAAACATGAAATCATGCACTTTGTAACCAACGAGTTTTTCATTTTAAAATTTCAAAAGGATACTTGGTGCAAAGCAATTTTCAAAAATTTGTATATGACATAAGCAATTCAACCTCAAGAGGTTGTACTTCATTTTGTTTGTCTGTTTCTAAGTTCAATTTGGGGTAAAATCCTCGTTTCCACTCAACACCAAGAGAAGCTGCTCTATATTTACTTAATTTGCCTTAAGCATTTTGTGCTCCTTTCCCTGCTTCACCTTTTTTTTTTATTTGAAATCCATCTCTGAAAAAAATATATAACAGGTGGCAGATGAACAGCAAACTGAAGAGAATGGACCAGTCATTTCTCAGTTCCCTGTTGTCAACTCTCTGCATGACATTCAGATTGTGCAAAATTGCCATTCCTGTGCTTCTCTCCCTGTGACCATTACAGAGATAAGGTCTGAGAGACCCCTTGTGTGTGTTTAGGGAACGGTGTAGACGTTTCCCCCAGTACGAGCACAGCGCCTGGACCCGAATGATAACCTTGGCGGTTCTTGTGCTTTTCCTTTGTGAGCCTTGTACAAATGTATTTGAAATTTTATTTGAAATGAAGAATTAAACTAATTATTAATTTTTTTCCTTCCTGTAAATATATATATTCAAATTCCATGTATCCAAACATTCCTTTAGTATTCAGATTGTAAGAGTGTCTTTATTGGCTGGAGGCCGCTGGCTCCGGGCCACGGTCCCGTGTGCTCTAGTTGAAAGCACAGTGTGTGGAGTATTTGATGTACTACAGTACCATAGTTATTTTGGTCTGTTAAGTAAGTTGCAATTTGTGATGAAATGAAGTGGAAAGTAGTGCTTCATAATGAACAAATTTCCTTGGTTACATGATTTTTCTTGTAAAACTTTAAAAAAAAAGAAAACTTGAAATTTTATATATTTGGATTTTGTAGATTTTTTTTTATTTTATTGCAACACAAGGTACCAAAATCATTAAATAAAGTACACTGTGGTCATTTTAACAGAAGTCTGAGTTCCTGATTCTTTCCAAGTCTAGGAAGACAGCAGGATATTGTGGGTCTGAGATGGGAAGATAAGAGGAAAGGTCATATTCAAAGACATAATCTCAAGACAATGTGATTTAGTTATGAAAATAAACAGAGCTAAGATTGTCAAATTTGAAATAAATTTAAACTTAAGTTATATCCATTTCTAAGAAATGTTTCACTTATTTTATTTCTGAAAAGTGCTAAAAAATGTTTCTCTAAAACCACTATAAAAGCAAAGAAGTATTTCAGAAGACGAAGAGGCTTAAAAATCCAAATAATTTGTTTAAATATTGATAAAAGAAAAAAATGTCAATGAACAAAAAGTACTTTTAAAAAAATGTCTCTAAGTACCTGATTTTTCTACAAAATTAGGGTTTATGCTTTATATAATTTTCTTTAAAATATTCTATTTTTTTGTTCTGGTTTATAAAAGCCTTTCTTTGTAAAATTTTAAAAGGAAACTATAGCATAAGTTCTGACTATAAATGTAGAAATTAGTATAGATAACAAAAAGAAACAGATAAAGAAAACAATTAGAAAGAACAAAGAAATGAAAAAAATTTCAAGGATTCACTTGTTTATTTTTTAGAGTAAATTATTAGAGTTTTCTGTTCCCTGACTATAATAGTAACACATGATAATTGTAAAAATACTCACAGTTCACCATTTACCAGTCTTTTTTGTAAGCATTTACATTTTTTACATTGTGATTTTAGCAAACATTCTTTTAATTACAATCATTTGACATGCATGGTATGTCAAATGCATGTCATTTGGTATGTCATTTTCTTCTGAAAGAATATATAGTCAAGTAGTGAAACGAGTCCAGGTACACTAATTATTATATTATTTGGTGTAAAAAGGCAAAGTAAAGATCTGTACAGACTATACTAGGAGCATCTAGTGCAGCTTACAGGGGAATTGGGTGTGGGAGGCAGCCACATCATGCAAGGAGCCTGGGTCTTTGAATGAGTTGTTGGAGCCTTTTCTGACTTTTAAAGGAGTATTTCAGGGACCAATGACATGCAATTGTTAATTCAAGAACGAGTATGATTAGCTCAACTCTCTCTACTTGAAGTCTAAAAACAAAGAGGAAAAGAAAAGTTTGTATTTTTGTATATTCTCTACAATAAGTAGGTATTGTTATTATAACATGGAAACAAATAAAATTTATATTAAAGAGAAAATTTTTTTAAAAGAAAAACATATCAACTCCTGAATTAGAAAATTTAGTTTGGTAAGAAATGCAATTTGTCCCTAATTAATGTAGAAACATAATACAACTCCTAACAGAGCCACAAAGATATTTTTTAAAACTTGACAAAATGATAATCGAGTTTAGAGAAAGAATAAAAATATTAGAGTAACCAAGTATTTTATTTTTAAGTAAGAGTGTTGATGGAGCTTTGCCTTCTCAACCTATTATAAGTTACATAAGAGTATACCAGTCAAGAATATATTTAAAAGTCCAGAAACAGATTCTGTACATATTAGATAAATGAGTTTAGTATGTGATAATTTTAAATCAGCAGAAACAGGATGGCCTCTTCAATAGATGGTTTTAGGATAAATAGCTTACCACTAGAGACATCTTTTATCCAAAAATCAGAGTGTATAGATTAAAGATATAACTGTGAAAAAGTACAACTACAAAAGTAGTATATTAATATCACCTGAGATGGCAAATATTTTCTAAGTTTTATTCCAAATACAAAACGGGGTGGGGAGAGATTATAATAGACAAAAACATAGGCTAAGGAGATATGTACATATATATAAATAAATATATATGTCTATTATTTTGTATACAAATATATATGTATGTATCTATATATGTATATGTGTATATATATATGTATGTGTATATATATATAAAAATATACATATTTCTATTACTCCCCTTAAAGTAGAAGAGCAGTTTTCCAAAAAATTCAACTCAAAAAATATTGAATCTACTAGATTAGTCAAATATCCTAAAACATATATACAAAAATGTTCACAACAGAGAAAACTGGAAATAATTGAAAAACAAACAAGATATAAACTATAGTACATCCTTATAATGAAACACCGTTAACAATTAAAAATAATAAGTACTTTAAAAGTATCTTCATTGCATTAAATAACAATATTAATTGTTAAAACTTCACATTGAAAGAACAAAGAAAGAAGTGTCTTGGTAAACCATAAACAAAAATGCAGTAGAACATTAGAATATCAAGCAAGTAATGGTATAAAGAGCAAAGAATATTGAAAGGAAGAAAAATTGGCTCTAGCTAAATATGCAGCTACCTGAGAATAGTCTTGTCTGACATACCAGTTGATCAGTGAATATAAAATTGGCAACTATGCTAGGTGCGAATTGAATTTGTTTGACAGATTTTTGCAGAAGATGTAATCGTGTAGAGGAGCAATTGAAAGTTTCTCTGAAGAATTTGTTCCTAGAACTAATTTACAAAAAGTGATTGGGTCTGGAGAGACTTTCGGAAAAGGCTGCATTTTCAGACAATCTAAGTAAGGACTAAAAAAGAGAAGAGATGAGAAATGGCCACCTTGAACATGCATGCCAGAAAGCAGTATGGTGGAAGGAGTTTTGCAAAGAAACCATTAGGGGTAATTCAATAGTGTCAAAAGTATATCAGTCCCTACTATATACAATAGGATCGCAGTTGAATAAGAGAATCAAAAGCCAACAATCACTTAAACAATTAATTGAATCAGTGCTGTCTTTAAAATCCTTCTACTAATTTCCAGGCATTTCTTTTACCATTTCTCTAAATATGGCCAAGCCTGCCTAGTGCCTCATTTTTCCCTGACCCTTCACATAATCGATGCCCTTGTTGTCTTTCTATCTCACAGACAAAATAATAGACATAACTTCTGGCCCTTCTTCTGAAAATCAAAATCTGTCTGTATTCACAACCATCCTTTGCCACTGTCTCAAAGAGACATCCCTACATCTTTTCCCAAGGCTTAAAATCCCACCTGAGTTTTTCAGTTCCATTACTTTTTGCTTTGTTTATGGGACATTACTTCATCTGCTCTCTCCTGTCTTTTTTTATCTTTCCTGAGACCGTTTTCATGCTGTCTACCATAGTGCTGAAAACAGCCAAGATAAAACCAAAAACCTAGATTTTTTTCACACCTTCTCTCTCTCTCTTCTTCTTCCTGTCTTCCTCATTTCCCTTTGTTCTATTCTTCTTAAAGGAAGAATTCATAAATTTTAAATTATTCACTCAAACGTAGAAAAAAATGTAAATTTCTCCAGAGTAGGGATCCCACCATGTTTTTTTATGGGATGAATAAACAAATGTTACTATATACGTCTAATATATGAGTTGCATAGGAAGAAAGAGGATGCATTCGATTCATAAAAAATAAATATCAAGTCATTAAGATGCAAGTTAAAGAGAAGGAGTAAGAGCAGAACACATTCCTAGGACTAAGAGCAGAAAAAATTCATTAAATTCCTGGAAGCTAACTTTTCTCATCTAAAGTATGGTGGTTATAGGGAAAGTAGAGATGCTATACACAAATCAGCTGGCACTGTGGCTGCAACCTGGTAGACAATTATGAATAACAGATGTTACTGAATTGACTTGTTAAAATATAAATAAGTTGCTAGTTCCCAAGTTCAATGGCCTCTTTGCTCTTCTACTACTTGACTTTTCTGCTGCATTTGATGCTGTTGGACATTTCTTTCTTAAAACTTGGGGGTGTGGTTCCCCACTGAGTTTCTACCTTTCTGTGCTGTTCTCCCTTTCCTCTCTTAGTGGCACTTCCTCCCCTCCCTATACTTATATGCCATGATGCTTGATTTTTTTTTTTCTCAGCACTTTTCTTTCTCTAGGACTCTCCTAGGCCACCTCTATGGCCTTAGCTGCATCTTATACACAAAAAATTACTAAAAATATCTTATCTCATTAGGCTTGGACATATGATTTTATTTGAAAGGAGAAAAAAAGACCATCTATTTCCCCAGATTTTAGAACTATGTACTCACTAGACATCTATCTGAAGTGCATTCCCATTTTCTTTTTGATATAATCCAAGAATGGGTTTCCCAGAATAAATTTCCACAGAGAGCAGAGAGATTTCTGGTATAGTTATTTCACTACTGATCTTGATTAGTTCCTTTTTGCCTTCAGTAGAAACATGTCAGGAATTGCATAACGTTATTTGTTAGTGTTGACTTTTGCTTACTCTTTGACTTCATAGGCTGTATAAACTCAATATATCCATCTCTGTTGAGACATATGCAAAACTACTGTGAAATCAAGACCATCAAGTAGTGTTTAGTGACTCTTTCCAGTGGGTGAATAGGAATGTGTTCTGCTCTTACTCCTCCTCTTTAACTTGCATCTTAATGACTTGATATTTATTTTCGATGAATGCATCCTCTTTCTTCCTATCCAACTCATACATTAGAAGTAAACATCCTATGTGCCACTGAAATTATTTTATTGCCATGAACTAGGTCAGGCCTTTACAAGACAACATGACTGCCAGCTAATTACCCTTTGACTGAGTAGACTAAGATTTATGCATCTAGATCATAAATATTGTAACTATTCTCCCAAATTTAAGCAATGTTTAAATATATGTAGCAAGTCATTCTATTCAATTATCTGGGATACAATTTGTTTAATTAGAGAGTTCATTGGGAAATGACATTACTCAAAATTATGATTCTTTAGGTATACTAACTTTAATGTATTTGAGGCTAAATTATCATACCTAGACATTTATCACACCTGGATTTCTATCAATAATTTTTCATGTGTCACTGGGAATTCAAACAATTTTCTGAGGAACTTTTACCTTGCATGCCAGGCCTCCTTTTATCCACTTCTGGGTGAACAGAGTGACACTACATTAAGGTAAAATTTTTTAACTCAAGTGCAATTGGCTATTGAAGTATAGATCTAGTCTAAAAATGTCAATAGATATACTACCTCTGTTCCAAATTTTTGCCATAATATATAATCTTATATACTCTGCCATATAATAATTATCTAAAGTTGTAATGAATAATTTCCTAAATGGCATACAGTTCATATCATTTTCTGTAGCAGAGGTTGCAAATTTCATATCTACATGGCTCAGGCAATTAATGTAAATGAGTGAGTACTACGGAAAACTGAAGAGCATATTCACCATCTAAAGAGAGAGCCATACAAATGCTGCCTTATAGGAAGGTAGGTCCCAGGTGCCAGGTCTTCCAATGGTTTCAGAGAAGCAAAAAATAAAATAAAATAAGAATTTTTATATACAAATTCTTGACAGTTATTTTTAATAATACAATTTTTAAATTCTACATGTTAAAAAAAATGTCTACTGACCAAATATAGCCAATGGGCAATGATTTGTGATCTTTCTATATCTAGATTATGTTTTTTATTTTTTTTGAAATCAAGTGGTTTATAAGCCTGGATTCCATTATCTTCCCCATAGCAATTGCTTTAAATGTACTGCCTTTGGTGTTATGTCACTGGCCTATTTTCAATGACTTTTTAAAAATATAAGCTTACTTATATGTATATTGTTAAGAACCCTGTTCTCTGTGGTTACATTACACTTTCCTTATTGGAACCCACAGAAAAAATGTCCTTCAGATCTCAGTCCTAAGGTTAGTTATAACCCTACACAGCATTTCTACCTTACGAAAACTGCAAATCAAATGTTTCCCTCTTTACATTGGCTGAAAAGAAATTCAGACAGGCTTACCTCTAGCAAAATGAAAAGTACACACATGCATGTATATGTATGTTGTGTGTATGCTACAGACTTAGGGTTTTTAAATCCTTACATTTCATGTTTTTTTAAGTTCTTAGATTTCTGTTCCCCACTGCCAACTCTGAGAATTCCTCATTTTATGTTCTTTTAAAAATTTTTTATGGTATACTAGTCTTTGAACTCCATCTCAAGTTGGCGTATTTTGAAATTTGGAAGCATAAAAACAAGAAAATAGAGAAAGAAAATTAAATAGATCAATAGGGTACATCCTTAACTTTGAACTGTCTTCCTAACTATATACAAATAATTTTGATTGCTTACCAAACTTCTCTACCTAAATATTCCATAAGCATTCGAAATTCAACATATAAAAAATTAAAGTCATTATCATTCACAGTTTCTCTTTATTCATCAGGGTAAATGGTACATCAAGCTAAAAATCTCAGTTATCTTTAGTTAGTTATCTTTAACTATTCCCACCCATTTCTCCAATATCCAATCTGTCACCAGGTCCTATTGATTATAGCATTGAAATGTCTCAAACCTATCCCAACTGTTCTACTTCACGTCTTTATCATTTCTCACCTTAAATGACTAAATTGATTCATTTCTCTCTTGAACTACTAAATTGACTTTTATTTTTGTTCCCTGGCCTACCTATCCATGCCCTACCCCCACAAGCCTTCCACTTCCTGGATGGTTTTAAAATATCTCGCAGAGACCTTTTATAGGTTTTTGATAATTGTTTCAGTTTCCATACCGCTCATTGGTCTATTTAGATTTCCCAGTTCTTCTTGATTCAATCTAGGAAGATTGTATCTTTCTAAGTACTGGTCCATTTCTTCTAGGTTATTAAATTTGGCGTTGTATACTTTTTCATAGTATTTTTGTATGATCCTTTGCATATCTGTGGTGTTGTTCATAATTTCTCCTCTTTCATCTCTGATTTTGTTTATTTGTGTCCTTTCTTTTTTTCTTTAGTGAGTCTAGCCAAGGGTTTGTCAATTTTGTTAACAATCTCAAAGAACCAGTTCTTTGTTGCATTTATTCTTTCTATTGTTTTTATTTGTTTATTTTCAATTTAATTTATTTCTCTTCTAATTTGATTATTTCTTCCCTTCTGTTGACTTTAGGCTTCATTTGTTCTTCCTTTTCTAGTTTTTTAAGATGAAGCATTAGGTTGTTTATTTGGGCTCCTTCTTATTTTTGGAGATAGGCCTGTAATGATATGAACTTTCCTCTTATAACCACTTTTGCTGTGTCCCAAAGTTTTGATAAGTTGTACTCTCATTATCATTCATTTCTATGGATCTCTTGAACTCTCTCTTTATTTCTCCTCTGACCCAGTTATTCTTCAGTAGCATGTTGTTTAATCTCCATGTATTTGTGGTTCTTCCTGCTTTCTTTTTACAGTTGATCATTATAATCAGAGAATATGGTTGGTATGATTTCAACCCTATTATATTTGTTGAGGCTATCTCTGTGTCTCAGTATGTGGTCAATATTTGAGAATGTTCCATGTGCACCAGAGAAGAATGTATAAGCAGCTGTTTTGGGATGGAAGGCTCTGTAAATGTCAATCTTGTCCAGTGGGTCTAATGTGTCATTCAAGGATGTTATTTCCTTATTGATTTTCTGTTTGGATGATCTGTCCATATCTGGCAGTGTGGTATTTAGGTCCCCTACTAGGGTAGTGTTTTGGTCTATTTCTTCCTTTAGTTCTGTTATTAATTGTTTTATATATTTTGAGGCTCCCTGATTGGGAATATAGATATTAAGAAGTGTTATATCTTCTTGGTGTATGATTACCTTTATCATTATGAAGTGCCCCTCACTATCTTTAACTTTTTTATTTTGAAGTCTATTTTGCCCGATATTAGTACCGCTACTCCCGCTTATCTCTGAATGCCATTTTCTTGAAATATCTTTTTCCACCCTTTCACTTTGAGTCTATATATGTCCTTGGAACTGAGATGTGTCACCTGGAGACAGCATATGGTTGGGTTTTGTTTTTATGATCCAATCTGCAACTCTGTGCCTTTTTATTGGTGAGTTCAGTACATTTACATTTAGGACCATTATTGAAATATGAGGTTGTCCTATAACCATTTTGTTTTGCTTCCTTGTCCTTGTGTTTTTGTTTTCTTTATTTTGGTTGGGTTTTGTGGGCTTTCTCTCTGGTCCTTCTTGTTTTACGTTATATATTTCAGTTCTGAATCGTTGGTGTGTATTTTTGCGGAGATCTTTCAAAAACACATGTAACTAAAATGTCTGGACCTTCTCAAATTGTGATTACAAAGTGAGTAAATAAATAAACAAAAAGCTAACGGGTGAATTAGGCTGCTTTCCACCTTCTTATATCATCAGACCTGAATCATGCCAGTCATAAAGCTCTCCAGAAACCTCAGTTCACACAGCAGGGTGTGCAGACTGGCCACAGAGAAGCAAGGCCTGGGCAGAGGCAGGGTCCTGAGAGGTTCACGGCAATTCCAGGGGAGCAGCATCAAAACTGGGTCAGAAAGAGGGATGCCAACAAGAGGACAACATGAGCAGAGAACAAGGCCACCTCAATAGGGTGTCTGGAATCACACTGAATTCATGAGATGGGGCTTAAACAGAAGGGCTCCTGACAGGCCAGAGGAGGAGCCCACATGCCATAAAAGAACCTCACTAGGACTGATGAGTTAGAGTCTAGAGGGAGGAGTTGGATTGTCCACTGAACTCAGGATGAGGTAGGGAGAGAAAGTGGGTGGGGAAGAAAAATTGGCCATGTCGAAGGCAATAATTTGACCCCTTCCAAAGAAATTTACCCAAATCTGGTTCCTTTGGCAGCTTCCCTCAGAGCCATTCATTCCAGTCTTATAAGAACAGAGACTGTTAGGTGCAGAAATGACTATTTCTTGGTTGAGGGCTTCTTTAGATTTCTCTAAGCAAACAGTGTTACTTCTTTGTAGAAGCCAAAGAAAGGATGTTGCTTCCCAACCTTCCTGTGGGATCAGGACAAAAGAATTGGTTGACCAGATGTTCCACCAAAATTTATCTCTTTATTTTTAGTTCAATTCAAGACAATAAACAGGGATTTGGGGCTTCGGGTATATAACCATTTGCTCAGTTGGGCCACCTTGATCCTGCACAGTAATGTTCGATTGGCATAAGTAAAGAGCTATCAAAAATGGCCTCTGCCCCAATTTATAAAAATACTGAGAAATATTATCAGTGCACAGACTCTCCATTCTAGGAGTTCATCTGCCCAGCAGCATGAAAACATGATATTCTGGTATTTCCCCACATCATTCTCTCCCAACTATATACTTTACAGCAAATGAGCAATGATGTGCTTCAGTGAATAGTATTCCAATGAAGAGTGGCTCTCCAGAGTTAACTCTTCAACTTCCATTTATTCCTCAGGCCACTTCAGTCTTGCCACCATGCCATTGGGCTAGCTCTCACCAATGTCCTCACAGACCTTTTCTATGACAAAGCCCAACGGATACCTTGCCCTTCTACTTCATTTACTCTATATCATCAGCAAATATGATCAAGTTTGTTGTCATTAAACTTCAGTGGTTCATCGGTGTCCTTAAAATAAACTTCAAACTCCTTTGGCAAAGAAGACCTATATAGACTAGATATGGGTGACTCTTTCAGGCTCATTTCTCAAAACATTCTTCTTTGACTATGTGTTCTAGCCACAAAATTTTTTTTTTCAGTTTCTCAAATAGTTCTCTGCCTGGAACTCCCCCTGTCCCTTTAACCTTTCTTGCTCCTGACCACCTTTAATCTCAGCTTCTCTGCACAATCCTTCCAGCATCTCCTAGAGCTCTAATACATCCTGTCCCTCTGCGATCAGAACACTTGTCTTTATAATTGTCTATTTTCTTGTTACCTCTTCAACAACTGTATAAGTGCAATGGAATCAGGAACCATATGTGTCTTATTGACCATTGCATGCCCAATGTCTTGCAAAGGGCCACACATGGAACACAGAGAAATTTCAATCCCAAGTTACTAATTTGTGGTTTAATTTTAATAACAGGATTTAAAAAATATGACAACACAGAGAGACTGGTCAGCATTTAGGTTTGTGATAATAAGGAATAGAGTCTTTTTTTTTTTTTTTACATAGACAATTCTTTCCTTATCTTGAAATTCAGAAAACTTGGAACTTTGGAGTACCTTAAAATATGATCTTCATGTGCGAATACTTGTGCCTTTGTCAGCTCAGGCTGCTGTAACAAAATACATTAGACTGAGCAGCTTGAACAACAGATGTTTATTTCTCATGGTTCTGGAAACTGAAAAGTCCAAGATTGAGGAGCTGGCAGATTTAGGTCCTAGTTAAAACCCACTTCCTACCTTCTCAGTGTGTTCTCACATGGCCTTTCCCCAGGCCTAAAGAGAGAGAAAAAGCAAGCTCTCTGGTCTCTTCTTATAAATGCACTGATCCCATCTTGAGAACTCTACCCTGATGGCCTCATATAAACCTAATTTGCCTTCCAAAGGCCCCATCTCCAAAGACATTACATTAGGGGTTAAGGCTTCAAAATATGAATTCTTAGAGTATACAATTCAGTCCATAGCACTTTGTAACAAGCCTCATCTCAGCATCGGAAATTTTATTTTGTTTTAACTGAACCTAATTAGATACATAACATTTTTACAGAAGATTTGGGGATTAATACTTCCTCAGGAGCACCACAGTGATGGGCAGTTGCTAAAAGAATCAAAAGTCTGTTAATTTCTGAGATAATGGATTCAATCGTTAAACCTATCTTTAACAAGAAAAGAAATTTAGGCTAATTAGTAAGTAATGAAGTCTTTACCAAAAGCGGCATTTTTTTTTTAAGGCAGGTAAAATAATGCTCTGGAAATGTCGTAATGAGTACAAGTACTGTAGTTTGGAATTGCTGATCCCAAAATGTTTCAAACAAAATCCACATAAATGTTTTTTCTTTACTCTTTTCCATTCCCATAGCATATGACAATTCAATGCAGCCACACTTGGCAAATAGTAGATCTTTTATTTATTAATTGACTCTCACAATAATTTTAAACTGAACTAAATATTCAATGATATTTTAGAAAATGTATTGAAATTGAACTTAAAAAGATAAATACTGATTATTGCCTCTCTCTATGCAAACCAAAGTCGAAAGAAACACCAATAACGTGGAAGAACAGGAAGCTGGAAACCTAGTGGGATGCTGTAGTTTACTGTGCCCTTCATGTGTGTGGATGATTTCTAATGATAAAATATGCAGGGAAGTTTCAGAAATAAACTTTTACAGCACTTCATGAAAGAATCCCTAAGATAACAGTACAAAATTTTTGTGACAACACTTGATCTCTGTCAGAATAAAGCACCTGCCAGCTTCCTCTCTGTCTCACCAAATTTCTTCATCTTGAACATGGCCTACCCTTGCCTATTAATTCCTAAACTCAACCTAGAATTCTGTACTTTCCAGTAACTTTTATGCTTGAGTTTCTTCAGGCACCACACCACTTGGTAAGCTGAGGGGTGATCTATACAAGTTGAAGGTACAGATGGGGTAGAGTGAAGGGAATAGTACAAGAAAGATATAAAATAATCAATATCTGGTTCAACCTTGTCTCTCTTCCTTATTCTCTTATCCTAAAGCAACCACTGCCAATTCTATTTCATCGATATGTGTTATAAGCTGAACAGGGTCCCCTGAAATTCATATGTTAAATTCCTAACCCCTAGTACCTCAGAATAATAAGATGTTCAAAGAGGTGATTAAGTTCAAATGAGGTAATTATGATGACCCTTAATTCAATATAAGAAGAGGAAATTTGGACACAGAAAGAAGCATCAGGGATACGCGTACACAGAGGAAAAACCATGTGAGGACACAATGAGAAGGTGGCAATCTGAAGCCAAAGAGAGTGGCCTCAAAAGCTCAGAAAAAACCAAATCCACCGACACTTTGATCTTAGACTTCTAGCCTCCACAACCATGAGACAATAAATTTCTGCTATTTAAGCCACCCAGTGGTGCCTTAGCAAACAAACACAGTATGTTTAATCTAATCTTCCTGTAATATTTAATATTTTATCCTATTTTTTCTATTAAATGTCTTTCGAGTAGTTTGTTCTCAACCATTTCAAGTGGACTCAGTCCATTACAAGTAGAGATGACAGCATATGCAAAGGCATTGGGGTATAGGAGCCAACAGTTTCAGGAAACTACGGGTAGCTCAATCCAAGAGAGCTCTGTGATCAAGTGAACCAAGGCAACTCCAAAGCCTCTAAATGTACAAGAGCCTCTAAAGACCCCAGAGAGTTTGTCCCATTTGATTAGTGAATATGATGCTCTCCCTGCATTCACATAAATGCAGTTTATGTCAACTGCATATATACACATTAGAACAAATGCAAAATATGAAATATGCAAATGACTTCAATACAAGAACGGCTACCACAACATGCACCCTTCTGAATCCACATCTTTAATTTGTAATTAGACTAATTAATTTAAGAACAAATTTTAAAAATCAGAAGACTAGGATGCCCTAATCATGAATGAGACACATAGAAAGAGTGGAATATCTAAATGTAAAAAGTAGTTCAATAGTTCACCTGAATTATGTGTAGATAGTGAATAATTGTTAAATAACAGATAAAGCTTGCTGAGGGTCTTGTCTTGGCCAGATAATTGGACCAAGTGTGTAGGAGCTTAGATATTATAAATAGTGATTAACTCTTTATGATCATAGGCCACTATATTAAATTTAAATATGCTCCTAAAATTTAAAAAGTAACTACTAGAAGGGGAAAAAAATAGAAAAAAAAATTTTTAAGTGAAAAAAATTACAAATGAAGAACACAAAGCAAAATGTCAAGAATAGGACCAACCATGCAATTTATTATTAAAAAAAAAAAGTTGTTTAATTTACTTACTTAAGAAAAAGAAACAACAAAAAAAAAAGTGATGTAAATTTGCAGGACACAGAACAATTAAAAGCATTGAAAGATTATACTGGACCAATGATTAAAAAGGAAAGCAAGAGTGAAAATATTAATATCAGATCAAACAAATTTGTTACATGGGACAAAGAGATAAAAAGGTTCAATTCAGCAATAAGATAATTCGCATGAAAGCAAAACTTCAAAATAAATAAAAGGTGTTAGAAATATTATGACAAAATATAAAATCCACAAAAGATGTGCCTCCCTCATAAGTCAAGTGGCTTACATAAACTAAAAGTAAAAAACTAAAGTATTTGAATAACACAACACATTTGACCTTGCAAATTGAAGGGCAGCAGAATATGCCACCCCAAAATATGCTTCTTTGGCATGTAGATTATTCTGACCTAAAGGTCATTGAGAACCAGCAAGTAAAAAAAAAAAAAAGTACAGTATTTCTATACAGTATTCCTCTATATGTTTATTTTTATGCCAATTTCACACTCTTGATTACTGGCTAATGCAATAAGACAAGAAAAAGAAATAAAAGGTATTCTGATTGGGGAAGTGTCTTCTTTCAGACGGCTATATCAGAATACCATAGACTGAGTATCTGGCTTATAAACAACAGAAATTTATTTCTCACAATTCTAGGGGCTGAAAGTCCAAGATCAGGGAACCAACGTGGTCAGGTTCTAGTCCTCTTCCTCGTTGCAGATGTCTGTCTTCTCATTGTATTCTCACATGGCTAAAAGAGAGCTAGAGAGCTCTTTGGGGTATCTTGTATAAGGACATTAATTCCTTTCATGAGGAGTCCGCCTTCATGACTTAATTACCGTCCAAAAGCCCCACATCCTAATACCATTATTTGGGAGCAGGGGTGGATTAGGATTTCAACATATGAATTTTGGGGGCAGGGAGATACAAACATGCAGTCCATAATGTGAAAGAATAAATAAAACTCTCTTTGTTCAAAAATAACATGATGATCTAAAAACCTCCTGGAACTACTGAGCAACTATAGCAAAGTTGCAAGATACAAGGTTAATAAACAAAAGTCAATCATTTTCCTATACACAAGCAATGAACAAGTGAAATTTGAAATTAAAAACACTCTATCATCTATATTAGCACGCAAAAAAATACTATGTGCAGCACCATGTAATGAGATTAACCTAGTCATGGAGGTTTTATAAACTGATCTTGTTACTGTCACAAGGGAGTTTCAAGTGAAATTGAGATCAAAAGTATTTTTTCTTTGCAATAAAAAATCATTAAGAGACTACCTTAGTAGCTATCAGATAAAGTTTATTCTGTACTTCTCTCATCTCAAAATATTAAATGCTTTTTTGCAAAGGAGAGGCAGAAATAATGAGCCATTATATGTGTGTATAAAAGAAAGCAATAAATGTGCCCTCTTGGACATAGAAAAGGAAAAGTGCCTCTGACTCTCTCTGCAGCTGGGACACATCTTCAAAATAATTTCCTAGGAAACTGGTTTATACTATTTAGGATCCACCTACATTTGGTGCAGTGGAACCAACAAAGAGCAATTCTTCCAGCTACAAGTCACCAGACAATAGCACAATTAGACTACTCAACTCCTCAAAGCCCTCCTCTTCTTACCCAGTCTCCTCTTAGAAAACTTCAACAAATTAATAATAGCCAGACTGTACTCTATTTCCACAATTCAAAACCTATTCTTCCCAATCCTGACTGTTTTTAGAAAGAAAGAG
>NW_011888826.1:3099952-3111445 GCF_000151845.1 Pteropus vampyrus
AGGAAGGAAGGAAGGAAGGAAGGAAGGAAGGAAGGAAGGAAGGAAGGAAGGAAGGAAGGAAGGAAGAGGGAGAGAGGAATCAGGAAGAGAGGAAAGAGGGGAGAGAGAAGAAAGTATAAGAACTCTGCCTGTCTTTTGTGTCACTGCTGTGATCGACTAGACAGTTTTAAGTAGTTTTGACAAGATTTACTGGTTTACAGATTTTTCTCTCCCTCAAGTAAGGTTCAGCCTCCCAATATCTGTTCTTGGTACATACTACATATTTGTTCAATGAACATATGGAAAAAAAGATGGAAAGATGAATACTAATTTATTCATCTGAGAGTCCCCCAAACATTAATTTTAGGGAACTTTAAATGTAAGAAGGTTCATAGTTTTTAAGAGAGAGCTTGATTCACAGAAGTTCCCTTGGGCAGAGCTGCAGAGGATATTTGCATTTTGTGAGGTCATAGCAGGATTGGGTCTCTGCCTTAAACTTTGTACTTTCAGATAATTAATTGTATGAATTAATTCAGAGGTAAAAGAGCGCTAGGAAAGAGAACCATACTAAATAAATGTAGGAAAATCAAATTAGAGTGGAAAAATGAAATCATCTCACACTGACTTCCTATCATAACTAGGTAGGTTCTATCTCCTCCCCTAGCTCTCTCCTGCTAACAGAGAGGTGAACTCAACTCCGCTATGCAATCACGACTTCATTCCACCAAGAATGGTCCAAGGATCCACAGCAGACCAAAGCCACAGCAATCAGACAACGTTCCAGCATTAGTCAACCTGGAACTTTCCCGTTTGGTCCTGGCTGTTAAGCTGTGAGTTAGGAAGCTGTGGTTCATAAAGAAACAGAGAAATGAGCTAGAGAGAATTCTGTCAATGTTGTATCTCCACCTGTAGTAAATTCCAAAAATATCACTACCAGCCACCTCTCCATTAAATGAGCCCAGGACTTGCTATGGTACAAAATAAAATTAAATTATGGGCAAAAGCAAAATAAACGGGTTATTAAATTACTAAAATATGACAAGTTATATAAGGTGTTTTCCTTTCTTCCACGGCCTCTTTCTAGATCCATTGCGGAGTTTACTTGCTATTTAACGTCGCACTCACCCGGGTGCGGGGCTCCTGAGGGCCAGCCCTAACCATCAAGGCTCCTGGGCCAGAATTCAGCACATACGTAGCTCTTTCGGGATAGGACCTAGCAGGCATCTCCCCTTCCCACTATGGACAGGGGACCCCAAAAGGTATTGCAAATTTGCATCCGAAAGCGCAGGGTACCTGAATCAGAGATGGGGGACAGGTTCACCTCCACGCAAA
Source organism: Pteropus vampyrus (assembly GCF_000151845.1). Lineage (NCBI taxonomy): Eukaryota > Metazoa > Chordata > Mammalia > Chiroptera > Pteropodidae > Pteropus > Pteropus vampyrus. The sequence continues at coordinate 3,101,264 of NW_011888826.1, forward strand.
GTTCACAGTGCAGCCAGCCTGGGATAGAAGGACAGCACTGGCCAACCACAAGGCCAAATGTGCCCAACGCAAACTGTCCGGGTGCCCCCTCCAGGCCTGCGTGCTGTCTGGGGTGGGGGGGGGGGGGGGGGGGGGCGGGGGGGGGGGGCGAGGCTGGCGGGATGGAGTTTCCAGTGTACTGAACAGTCAATAAAATTTGAATTTTAGATTATTTTGCAATATATCTCAGGCCATATTTGGAACATATTTATACTTTAAAGTAACTGACTCATTGTTTATCTGAAATTCATAAATAACTGTATTGTTTTTTGTTTTTGCTTATTTTTGCTAAATATGGCAACGCTAGACCTGGGCACCAGGGACTGGAGCAGACATCCTGGGGAGGCAGGGAGGCCTGGGAGCCAAGGCTCTAAGCCTCTGGCCCACACTCCATTGATTTCACTTAGAAAACACAAATTCACAGGTAAAATTACTAAGAATGTCAAAATGGCGGCCACAAGAGCATTTAATCCCCAAGCACAGAGCCCTTCTGAATGTGAGATTTTGTGCAACTGCCTAGATCACCCACACATGAAGCCTCCAAAATGAGCCCATAAGAACTCTTTTTCTACCTACTCTAGTTAGGATGACCTGATTTCTGCTACTGATTTCTGTTCACAAAAGGATTCTGATTAGTATACCAAGATTCATATTTGTAAACCAAAAGGCCAAAGTGATGCATTTATAATGGCAATGAAACTGGTTAGATATATAATTTCATGACAAAGTTTTATTCTCTGCTCTAGAGAAAGTATTTCTTCCTAAATCACTTGGAACTATAATGTAGTCACAAAATATTGAAAAGTTCTTACGCTTACGTATTTCTTTTCCAATCTCCAGGCAGAATATCATCTTCTTATCTTGACAATAATAAATGTCATCATTAATGAAACCAAATTTATTAATTATATTCGTTTTACCTCCTTGAGATTTTTTCATGTGATTTAAAAGGTGTTCTTCTTAGTCTCTTCAGTAACAAATTGTCTCTGAAAGCGGTTTTCCTATTTTCATTTCTCCATTAAACCCTAAGTGTACACCCTATTTGTGGTATATATCACACTTGAACAAACCATAAATTCTGCAAAAATCTCATCTATAGTCATTTTCAGTCAGAGAACCCACCCATCCCGCACAGTTCATCCCATCAGAGATCACTACTTGAATCAAAAGGGAAAATGTTGGATTGAACTCATTTATCAACACAAACTTACAAAGTTAAGTGGCAAATTATGCAATAAACCAAAGGGGATTTTTCCTAGTTCGCTATCCACGGGAATAGCATTATCAACTACTTAATAATTGTCCTTTCATTGCTTATCTCCATTCTTCAGATAGATTTCTAGGCTGCTGAGATCAATATATTTGTTTCAAATTTATAAAAGAATTCACGATTGCTTACCCTGAGCATTATTGATCACAGGGTAATAATGACAGAAGAGAGGAATTAGGAAGTGGAGAAGAAGAGAGAAGCTCCCCACTTCCTCGATTTAATTCCCTGGGGCCTAAGGGTGCATGTAGAAATAATAAGAAAATAATGCCATAGGTTCATAAAATTAAAAAACTACCTCCAACAAATTCGATAGCTCTATTTTTAAGATTAACAAAATTTGTGAATCGCAGGAAAACAACAGATGTCTCATTTGGAAGTTCATTAGTATGTAAAACATAATAACGACTTTTAAAATTTTACTTGCAAAATTATGGCATTAATTAATGATAGCATCAGTCATAGAAAGATACCGAAATGACCATGGCTATACCACCAAACAATTGGATGACGCATTAATTAGTAGAAAAAAATATTGTTTTTTGATATTATATTTCTGGATCATTATTCAGGTTTTATCAGAGAATGTTCACATCATCCACTTCGTCATCTTTCTCAAAAGTTCACTGGTGTGTATTCCTCTGTTCCCCTTCCCACCTGGCTAGACAAATTCATCAACTGATTAACATTTTCCCTTGGTTTTCACTTATCAGGAATGTTTAAAACAAGACACTGAGCAAGTCCAGCTTTACTTTAGAAGGAGAGAAAATCTGTGTCTTAATCAGCTCCAGTTGCTATAACAAAATATTGTAGGATGAATGGTGTCAGCACCTAGCTGATGGAGAAGGGAAGGTGTCTGTGGTGAGACGCCCAGTTGAAAGAACGCATGAGAAGCCAACACGAGAATGAAACGGCAGCACCAACTTTATTGCGGGGAGTGCGTTTCTGTTGTGGGGAGTGCAGTTCTATTGCGGGGAGCACGCTTCTGCTTCTGCTTCTCTTCTTCTGCTCCCCAGGGGAACTTATGGGCTTTACATATGTCAGAGAACAATAGTGGCATTCTGCACACATGTGTGATATAATAAGCTGAATCATGCTTACATAAGTCAGGCACAGGTGCCCTACTATATTAATGTAACATTCTAAATCTGAAGTCCTATCCTTAGCCACCAGCCTGGATCACAGCCAGACCTGGGACCCAAACATGGTATAAAGCAGGGATCCCCAACCCTTAGGCCACAAGCCAAGGCCTGCTAGGAACCTGGCCGCACAGCGGGAGGTGAGAGAAACTTCATCTGTATTTGCAGTTGCCCCCAGCACTAGCATCGCTGCCTCAGCTCCACCTCAACCTCAGATCATCAGGCATTAGATTCTCATAGGAGCACTGATCTCTGGTGCCAAAAATGTTGGGGGCCACTGGTTTAAACAACAGACATTTATTTCTCAGTGTCAGAGTTTGGAAGTTCAAGATCAAGGTGCTTGCTAATTCAGTTTCTGGTGAGAGCCCTCTTCTGATTTGCAGACAGCATCTTCTTTTATCCTCAGATGGAGAGAAAGGGAAAGCTAGTCCTCTTCCTCTTCTTAGAAGGACAATAATCCCATCATGGGGCTCCATCCTCATGATTTCATCTAACTCTAACCGCCTCCCAAAGTTCCACTTCCTAATTGTGGGTTAAGGTTTTAACATATAAATTTTGAGATTACCCAATCCTTTAGTCCATAACAACCTGCAAGATGCTGGAATAGGTCAGTGAATAAAATGTGCAGGCATAAGTCACAATGCAGGGAAATAAATAATTTTTAGAGAAAAAATTAAAAGTTGAGCAATCGATATAGAATTCATTAAGATGAATACACTCTATTAGAAAATACTAAGAATTATCCGGAATAGGAGAGGCTGTCTAATAGGAAACCAATGATATTCATAAGAAACAAAAATATAGGCTCCAGACACATCATTAAATCCTTCTTCCAAAAGCTTTCTAAAATGTTGTTGATTAGCTAGACTCCTTTCATTTTGAGTTTCAAATGGTTTAGTGATTATTTAATTAAGAATCATTCCAATTTGAAAATAGTAAGTAAAGAGAAAAATGTATAATATCAAAAAGAGTCCATGAAACTGCAAGTCTAAGTGTGAGAAAGAAACTATTTAAACTAAATAGTAGGTAAGCATTCTTAAAGCTATGTGAGCAGCAATATAGTAGCATAAATGTAAGATACAGGGTTTACCTGGCTAGAGAGCTTTCGAAACACCTGGACAAAGCACTTATAGAAATGATCTCTCCAGAATGATTCAGTGAATTTCAGCCAATCATACTAATGCATGTCTACTTTGCTGTTTAGATCTTGAACGTCTTATGTGTTATCCAAACCATCAGCTTCCAAAAATGATTGAGCATAAAAGCCTCCAAGTTTATTCTTCAATAAAAAATAAAGTATAAAATTTTTTATTATGTTGTTTTCCATACCAAAATAGCAGTATTCTTGGGTTTCCTGGGTTTTTTTCCAATTTTATCTGTAATTTTCAACCACTTAGAAGAAAGGCACAGAGTCCTTATGCAAGAAGCTTCTTAACCATACAAGTTAGTAAATATGAGATTTTAAGATACATTATTCTCATTTTGTGTTTAATATTTTTGCACTTCATGAATAGAAAATTCTGTTCTTGGCTTGGAAATTTCATTAAGATTCAAAAAATAACCTGCTTTTTAAATTCTTTTTTTTCCTAAGTTCAAAAACTTTTTATCTAGTGTCACCAAATGTTTCATGTTCAGTCCCCACACTTGAACACCAAAATATGTCTTCTCAAGGTTTGTATCTGCTGTCCTAAGCATCCTTAATACCAGTCAGTAGGGGAAGGGAAGGTGCAAGGTGGAGAAGAAGGTAATTCTATTGATGTTATTTAATTTAATCTTCATTATAACCCTAAAGAGAAGATATTTTTATAACCATTTTGCAAATGGTGATATTGAGACCCATAGGGGTTCAGCTAGTTGGCCAAGATCAGGCAGACAAGAGGCAGCAGAAGCCAAGTTCACATCCAGAGTAGTCTCATCCTAAAGTCTACGTTCAGTCTACTCCATGTTGCTTCTTCCAAGTACCTCTCGCTGGTCAAAAATTTGAAAAGTTGATTACATCAGGTAATCCATGTGATACCGATTTGTATGATTGAGGAAACATAATACTTGACAAAGAGGGAAATCTCTGTCTTTGTAAAAAAAAAAAAAAAAGTTATCGTGATAAAATACACATAGCATAAAGTTTACCATCTTGATGATTTTTAAGTGTACAGTTCAGTGGTATATTCACATTGCTGTGCAACCATCACCACTATTCATCTCCAGAACTCTTTTCACCTTGCAAAACGGAAACTCTAAATCCATTAAACAATAACTTTCTATTTCCCCGGCGCTTGGCGACCACCATTCTATTTCCTGTCTCTATGAGTTTGACTGCTCTAGGTACCTCGTAGAAGTGGAATCATCTACTATTTGACTTAGGGAAATCTCTCTTTTTAGTTAGGAGCCTTTTAGGGAACCATATGTGCATCTAAAAACTGCTTGATGAGGGAATGGCTCTGGAATTGGAAAGGTGCTGTGGGCCTTGGCCTGCCCTAGGACTTGATGCTGCTAAACCTGATTGGAGCATCCTCAATTAATGCTGAAGACACATCGCCGCAAACTTCTTCCTAACGTCTCTGTACCAGGAGTGTCTGACCAAGGGCTGCTATATCTAAGAAAACCCTTTAATGACACAGTCTAGATAGACGTATTTGTGTCACATAATGGTCTACCCATCCCACTCCCATCCCATTGGGTAAGAAGATCTCATCCTATAATGCTCCAGGTGCTTGCCCTTTGGTAGTGATATAGCATTGAACAAGACCCACGTGTTTTCTGCCCATTGGCACTCACAGTCTAGTGGAACACAGAGACCATAAGCACCAAATGCCATAAAAATGCATGAATGATAAATTTCACCTGCAGTGACCTAGTATAAAAGAATGAGCTGGGGCAGTCTATGCTGAATGGTCACAAGGTGACCCCCAGTGGACCCCACCTCTCAGAAATTCAGGAAAACAAACATTATTTAGGATTTCTTCTCTACGAATCTAGACGCTGATAGTCCTGTGGAAAAGACAAACTCATGCACAAGCAAATCTAATGCAGGGTCCACTGTACTCTGTAGTATAATATAAGTAGCAACAAATGCTACAGAAAGACTGAGAAGGAAGAAATTAATGATGACTGGGATATCTGGGATATGCTGTGGGAAGAGAGATGTTTTGTGCAAGGCCTTAGGGGTAAGAAATATTTTTTTAAAAAGAGAGTAGAATTTTGACAAATGGAAAAAATATGGCTTTTGATAGTTCACTAAGGATTTAAACTATGGAAAAAAAAGTTTATTTTAGTGGCATTAACATAGTTAAGATATAACACATTGGTTCTTATTTACAGATCAGGATAATAACTTCCCTTTCAAAAAAGTCTGCTCGCCTAATTGCCAACAGTATGCTTGGTAATAAGCTTTGGTTGATTTTCAATAGTGGTTTTCTTTCTTTTTTTTTTTTTCTTAGAGATTTTTGTTTACATAAAATTCTATTCAGATGCCCAAAATCTCTATATGAAACAGCAGAATCCTTTCCCCAGATTCTTCCTCACATCCCACCCACTTCCTACTGTGGGTCCCAAAAGGGCTTCTTCCAGCACAGACTGAAAACGCTAATACAAATAAAAACTTACTGCACAGCTAGATATTCAGACACAAACACTAATATTGCCTTGGATTTCGATAGGAACATTCTTCAGAGCTCATACCCTAATGCATTTCTAAAAACAGCATGTGTCACAGAAGGTGGCACATGGGTAGTGGGTGTCACTTGCCTCAGTAAAAATGAGCACTTCCTTGAATGCGCATCTTGCATTCTGAGTAGTTCTTACTTTGCTCATGAGACTGAATTTTGAGATAATTAGGGGTCCCGGAGGACTCTTCCCCAACCAAAGTTGATCTGCTAGGGTTGGCCTGCATTCAACTACTGAGACAGCGCTTCTTCCCTATGAGGTTATCTTATCAGAACAAAGGTTCTAGTTAATTCTGACAGTGAAATTATTGAAAGTTCCAGTGAATATGGAAAGGAAATGCAGCCTACGGCAGTCATGATAAAGAAGTGAGTATTAAGCATCTTTCTCAGAGCACACTAATAGAATCAGAAGCAATTTCAAGAAAATTAAGCATAATTCTTGCCTACAAAGATACTCAACTTGATAAATAAATACCTGGACTGCCTCCCTGGGCCTTTATGCAGGTGAACAGAAGCCTGAGAACATGCAAATCAGTCCTTTTCAGCTGCCCAGAACTCCACAAGAGTCCTTTGTGCCATTGTCCAAAACAGTGGGGCCACAACTAACGATTTGTTCATCCTTTCTCCTCTAAGCATTTTATTTCACATTTACTGAGACTTTACTGTACATGTATGTATATCTCCTTGGTTAATATTTCTGTTACATTCATTCCTACCAGTTCTTCCTCCAATTCAATAACTACAGTGTCCCTTTCACTGCTCCGTAGTCCCACTTTTCCTCTATCATTCCTGCCCCCAAATTAAAGAGCTCTTCTTTATTCTTCCTTTTCCTCAGTTTCTTTTCCTTTTGCCAGAACTTTCTCCATTAAATTCTTCTATTTTGCATCTCTGACCTTTTAAAAGTTCCCTATTATCTTTTACCTCTTCCATCCTGGCCACCCTGCCCGATAGCTATTACCCTTTCCCCTCTCCTTCCCTCCTCTCTCAGACTTAATGAAAGAAAGTTGTTTTCCACCAGTGTATTCCTGAGCCCTTGCAGTCAGATTTCTGCCCATGCGACATCCCTGAAAAGGCTCACCCAAATGTCACCGATGGAAACTCAGATGTCTCTCAGTGCTCATTATCCTTGAGTCTCTATGAGTTGACACTGCTCACTGCTAAGATCTCCTTCTTCTCCTTTGGCTCTGATGAGGCTATACTCTCCTGGTTCTCATCTCTGGGAGCCTGGTCTCCATATGCAACTTCTCACTCTCTTCCTAGACCCTGAGTATTATGTGTTTCCCAGATTTCTGTCTTTTAACATTCTTCTTAAAAAATAACCCATCCAAAGCATGACTTGACTATCTTCACCACAGAGATGGTTCATATATATTAAGATTTTTCCATTATGAGGGAGATAAAACTGAACCATAACTGACTTAAGCAAAAGAAGGGATTTTCTGGCTTGTATAACTGAACATACACTTCAGGCACAGTCTGACCCAGGGCTCTGAAAATGTCTGTAGGACTTTTTGTAGGTTTCTCTTTCTCCAGGTATCTTTGCTCCATCATCTTACTATCTGCTCCATTCTAAGATATTCTCCCCTTGCAGTTGCTAAATAGCTGTCAGCATCTCATAGCTCATGACTCTAGGAAAAATTCAAGGACTAGTATCCCATCTTTTTCAAATGAAATATATATTATTGGTTCTGATTAGATAATGTGCTCTAAACCAGCCCCTGGAGCTTGAGAGTGAAGGGAAGAAATTAGAGGATCGACTTTCCTATTCAGTGTTCTACTTACCCTCAGATTTGGCCTTACAATTCCTCATGACTTTGTCATCTCTTCAATGCTTTTAAGATATTTTATCCAGTGTAACTCATTATTTTCATAAGAAAGATTGGTCTGAATAACCTAGCCCACCATTACTGGAAATAAAATTTCATTTAGTGCACTTATCAATTTAAAACTTGTTTTATAATTATTGATTCATAGTTCATGTTTCTCATTTTAGACTAATTTGAAGACAGGGATCTTATTTTCTTTAGCTTTTCATTTTCCATAGTACTTGAAATAAAATATTACACATATTAGATCTGCAATGAATAAGAGTTTAAATAAAGAATAAATTAGTGTGAAGACTCTAATTAGTTCAGTTACTGCTCTAGTTTAGAAAAACCTGAGCATATTTTCAGATTCTCAACAGTAACAGAAAATTAAATAATAGCAAAAAATATATCATAGTTTAGACTTTGATTGTTAGCTAAACTCTCCATAGGATGGAGAACTTTGGCATTTGGATAAAATGTAACTGGCAGAAATATCACAAAGAGAAGACAATGGTACTGTTCGTGATTAGGGGAAGAACCCCTGAAGGTTTTGGATAAATAACCGCCACTTTCCACCAACTTCCTTTCAAGATTTACCCTTCTCCATGCAGGAAGCTTCCTCTGGGCCAGGTCTCCTCCTCACTTGTTGAGACTTGGATTAGTTTGCTAAGGCTGCCACAAACCAGTAGTTTAAACAGAAGAAATGTATTGCCGCACAGTTATGGAGGCTAGAAATTCAAAATCAAAGTGTCAGTAGGGTTAGTCACATCTGAGGGCCAGGAAGGAGAATCTGTTCCAGGCTTCTCTCCCAGATTCTGAAGGTTGCTGGAAATCTTCAGCATTCCTTGAATTGTGGGTGCATCATTCTCACCTCTGTCTTCATCTTCACATGGTATTCTGTGTGCGTGTGCGTGTGCGTGTGTGTGTGTGTGTGTGTGTGTGCATCTCTGTCTCCAAATTTCCCCTTATAAGGAACCAGTCATATTGGATTTGGGCCCACCCTTCTCCAGTATCACCTCATCTTAACTAATTACATCTACAATGATCCTATTGCTAAATAAGGTCACATTCTGCAGTGATGAAAGTTTGTTAATCAGGGTGCTCCAAAGAAACAGAACCAATAGTGTGTGTGTATATATTCTGTATTATACTGTATATACACACATATATTTATACACATATATGTATATATGAAGATTTATTATAAGAATTGTCTGTGCAGTTATGGAGCCCAAGAAGTCCCATAATCTGCCATCGGTAAGTTGGAGAACCCAGAAAGCCAGTGGTATATTTCGGTGTGTGTCTGAGGTCTGAGAACTAGGAGAGCCTGTGGTATAATTTCTAGTCCAAAGACAAAGGTCTGAGAACCAAGAGCACTGGTGTCTAAGGGTAAGAGTTAGACATCCTAGCTCTAGAAAAGAGAGAATTTGCCCTTTATCCACCTTTTTGTTCCATCTGGTCCCCCAGTGAATTGGATGTTGCCCTCCCACATTGATGAGGGTAGATCTCCTTACTCAGTTTACTGAATCAAATCTCTTTCAGAAACATCCTTACAGACACACCCAGAAATAATGTTTACCAGCTATCTGGGCATCCCTTAGCACAGTCAAGTTGGCACATAAAATTAACCATCATAGGGTTATAATTTCAACATATGCTTTTTGTTGGGGTGGGGGATAAGATTCAACCCATAATAAGACCTAGAATGTCTGGAAAAGACTTTAAAATCTATCTCAAATATAGAGCTTGAAACCTCTTTTCTCACTATAGGACATGCAAGCATTGTGTCAGGGCTTGGACATGGCTATCTTACATTTTGTCTGGGAGTCAACGGCCCACTGAACAAATGTACAGGGATGATATTCATGTTCCCAGGCCTGGAGGCCCTCATGCCCTTGGTTCAGCAGAAGAATCTTCAGAGGAGCACTCCTACTGCTCTGCCCCTTCAGTGACATGAGGAATCATGTCTTCACTATTTGCAGCAAAAAAAAAAAAAAAAAAAGGATCCAATCTGGTTGCATCATATCAAAAATTGATACATCGCTATATGGACCATCCAACTTTTTTAGTGAACTGGGCTGCTCAGTGTGAGCCACAAAATACCAGTTACAGTGTTCTCTGTAATCACCAGATACAGAGTTGTGTGTCCAAATATAAGAGGGAATCAAGATTTAGAAGACAATAATCTCATCTCCTTGATTCGTATCTTACTAGAAAGGAGGTACATTCTGTAGAAGACTCACCACAGTTTGATCCAATCGAAAGCA
>NW_011888826.1:3111605-3120886 GCF_000151845.1 Pteropus vampyrus
TTTTTTTTTTTTTTTTTGTAAAACTACCTATCTTGTATTGTCAGAGACCAAATCTACCTGAGATTACTTTATCACTAGAGGCACCATTTTAATAATATAATAAATGTCCCTTATTTTCTGTAGAAGTTTCTACACAAGCAGGTATTTCTTTGCTCTTCAAATCCATTTTAGAAAGAAGTGTGCTAGCATTTCTCACTAATCAGCTGCAGTTGTTTTTAAGTATTCACTCACTATATTTACAAGTTTGCAGCTGCAGTAAAACCTGCCTGCTTTGGGATTTTTCAGATTGCTTCTCGTACTTAATTATTGTACAAGATATAAAAGCTGCACCTGGTTTTAGAATTGTAAATGTCTTAGTGAATGTGATTTTAGGAGTAAGAGGAAAATATACTTGGGCTATGGAAGTACCTAGACGATTTCGTTACCTTAGATAAAACTGTCCTTAGTAAAGGGATCATAATTTCTCTAGGTTAAAAGACCCTATAAAGTTCTTTGTGTCAGGAAAAGTTTTTCAGAACCACTCTCTAGGACCATCTTTCCATAAAGGCTAGTACAAATAGAAGGCTGACGAGGGAGACCAGAGACATGGATTTTAGTCCTAGCATCAGCATACAGCAGAAGCTGTATGATTTAGACACATGACACTCATCTGGGTCTAACATTCCTCATAAACAAATTAGGAATTTCACTCTACAGTTCTTAAGTTTATGCAATAGGATCTATCGGGAGGTATCTAGGTTTCATTCAAGAACTGGAAATCAACAACTGAAAGCAATGAAAGAGATGACTAATTTTTCTAGATGTTAGCCATTAAAATTTACTTACAGCCTGCTTTATTTAAGAAATTTACTTTATAAATTTATTTTATGAAATTATTGTGTCTATGGCCATGCCACCCTGAATGTGCCCGATGTCATCTGATCTCAGAAGCAAAGCAGGGTTGAGGCTGGCTAGTATTTGGATGGGAGACCACTTTGGAATACTAGGTGCTGTAGGCATTTAAAAAAAAAAATTATCAGTAAGGATATTAAACATCTACTGTCATTGACAGCTTTCCCATCCCATAGGTTTGCATTTTATTTTGTAACACAATAGTCCCCCATTATCCTTGGTTTTCCTTTCTGCGGTTCCAGTTACCCATGGCCAACCTCAGTCTGGAAATATTAAAAGGAAAATTCCAGAAATAAACACTTTATAAGCTTTAAATTGTACATCTTCTGAGTAGCATGATGAAATCTCGCACCATTGTGCTCTGACCCATCTGGAACATGAATCACCCCTTTGTCTAGTGCATTAATGCTGTGTACACTACCTGCCCATTATTCACTTAATAGACATCTAGGTGATCAGATCAATTATCAAAGAGAGAAAGAGAGACCACATTCACAAAACTTTTATTATACTATATCATTATAATTGTTGTATTTTATTATTAGTTATTCTTGTGTATCTCTTACTGTGCTTAATTTATAACTTAAACTTTATCATAAGTATGTATATATAGGAAAAAACATAGTATCTACAGGGTTCAGTACTATCCACAGTGTCAGGCACCCCCTGGGTGGTCTTAGAATGTATCTCCTTACGATAAGGGGAGACTACTGTATTGGAATTTAATCATTAAAGTTGGGAAGTGAGGGATTAAAACTTTAATACATTTATAAATACATTTTTTTAGTCACTGAGAAATTTGAAATTTATGACTGAAAAAAACTTTCCCTTTATTTTAATATCATAAAAAAATTGATAAATTTGTGCATATTTTTTCAATCTTGTTTCACTTACAAGTGTTAAGTAGAGGTTAAATTTTGGACCTCTCGTTAGCTGAAGAAAAAGCTGTTTAGCAATTTCACTGACATTTTCTTGTGGGGATCATCCAGCTGACAGTGACCATGAAAATTTTATAATAGCAGAGCCTGAGCCAGTCATTCGTCCTGTGGAAGATCTATGGAAGTGAAGATAACTATTTTTTTTCACTACATGTGTTAAAGTTACAGTTAAGAAGGGAGTTGACAGGCTTACTGTGGCCTTAGATGATAAGATGATCAGTAATGATGGTGAATCTACAGCCTTCCAATACAAAAAACCATTCCTTAACAGGCACTCAACTCACCTTTGGTTGTGTTATTGAATTTCCTTGGGAAATTTTCTCCAGATTATAGGACTATTACAGGACCATTTGCATTTCTTATGATAATACACTATAGGAAATTTATAAAATGAAGGTGTAGTCAAGTAACCTTACTGAAGATTCAGGGACTAAAATTAATTATTCATAAACCCTCAATCTCAAATTTAATTAGCTATGGATGATCTTAGATTAGGTGCTCAAAAGAAAAATTCATATCTGCTTTGGGTATTTCCTATACATTTCCATTCCTCTTTATGCATGTCTCAGGTGACACACTGTGTTTAAACACCCCTTGAGTGACATAGACCACTGACCTTCTTACACACAGTGAAGAAGAACCAAATGGACTGGAAAAGGCCATGACAAATGAACAAAACCTGTTCTTTCAAGGGATAGTATTGACATTGTACTGGTGTCATTATGAAACATTTCTAAGAGGACGCTGAGCACTGAACAATAGTCTCAGAAGATTTTCTGAAGCCAAATTATCTGTGTTTAACTCTTCACTCTATCATTTATTTGTCGTGCAACCTTCAAGAAGTTATTTAACATCTCTATATCACTCTTTCATCATCAGTTAATGGGGATATTAGTAATCCTGACCTCACAGGGTGTTTTGAGCTGAATTGTGTCTCCCAAAGTCCTAACCCCTAATGCTTCAGAATGTGACTGTATTTGGAGATAGGATCTTTAAGGAGGTGATCATTTAAAATATAGCTATTAGGGTGAGTCAATCTGACTGGTATCTTTATAAGAAGAGGAGAGGTGAACACACTGAAGGACACCAGGGATGAGCACACAGAGCAAAATCCATGTGAGAATACAGCAAGAATGTGGCTGTCTGCAAGCCAAGGAGAAAGACCTGAGGAGAAACCACATGCCACCACCATGATCTTGGATTTCTAGCCTCTAAAACTGTGAGAAAATAAACCTCTGTTGTTTAAGTCTCCCAGTCTACAGTATTTTGTTATGACAGCCCTAGCAAACTAATGTACAAGGTATCATGAGGGTTAATAGGGGTTCATGAGTTTCACTATTATTCTTTGGTTTGTAAGATGTGTTATTTTTACTTCCCATTTATATGTTCTAAATCTATCATAAACGTAGGGTAAAATTCTACTAATTAAATGGTTCTCCTCTACCAATACTCATGTACCCTCTGCAAGCCATTTACCACCTCAGATTCCACATCTATAAAATGGGAAGACTGCATTCTTTGATCTCTAAGAAAATCATATCCATCTAAAATTAGTGACTTAAAAATGGATTCATGTTCAATGAAAGAAGCTACTCTAAAGGGTATGGTTTGGCTTCAGCAACAAGCAGTTAGGCCTGGGTTGAAAAGAAGGATATTAAACATCTACTGTCATTGACAGCTTTCCCATCCCATAGGTTTGCATTTTATTTTGTAACACAATAGTCCCCCATTATCCTTGGTTTTCCTTTCTGCGGTTCCAGTTACCCATGGCCAACCTCAGTCTGGAAATATTAAAAGGAAAATTCCAGAAATAAACACTTTATAAGCTTTAAATTGTACATCTTCTGAGTAGCATGATGAAATCTCGCACCATTGTGCTCTGACCCATCTGGAACATGAATCACCCCTTTGTCTAGTGCATTAATGCTGTGTACACTACCTGCCCATTATTCACTTAATAGACATCTAGGTGATCAGATCAATTATCAAAGAGAGAAAGAGAGACCACATTCACAAAACTTTTATTATACTATATCATTATAATTGTTGTATTTTATTATTAGTTATTCTTGTGTATCTCTTACTGTGCTTAATTTATAACTTAAACTTTATCATAAGTATGTATATATAGGAAAAAACATAGTATCTACAGGGTTCAGTACTATCCACAGTGTCAGGCACCCCCTGGGTGGTCTTAGAATGTATCTCCTTACGATAAGGGGAGACTACTGTATTGGAATTTAATCATTAAAGTTGGGAAGTGAGGGATTAAAACTTTAATACATTTATAAATACATTTTTTTAGTCACTGAGAAATTTGAAATTTATGACTGAAAAAAACTTTCCCTTTATTTTAATATCATAAAAAAATTGATAAATTTGTGCATATTTTTTCAATCTTGTTTCACTTACAAGTGTTAAGTAGAGGTTAAATTTTGGACCTCTCGTTAGCTGAAGAAAAAGCTGTTTAGCAATTTCACTGACATTTTCTTGTGGGGATCATCCAGCTGACAGTGACCATGAAAATTTTATAATAGCAGAGCCTGAGCCAGTCATTCGTCCTGTGGAAGATCTATGGAAGTGAAGATAACTATTTTTTTTCACTACATGTGTTAAAGTTACAGTTAAGAAGGGAGTTGACAGGCTTACTGTGGCCTTAGATGATAAGATGATCAGTAATGATGGTGAATCTACAGCCTTCCAATACAAAAAACCATTCCTTAACAGGCACTCAACTCACCTTTGGTTGTGTTATTGAATTTCCTTGGGAAATTTTCTCCAGATTATAGGACTATTACAGGACCATTTGCATTTCTTATGATAATACACTATAGGAAATTTATAAAATGAAGGTGTAGTCAAGTAACCTTACTGAAGATTCAGGGACTAAAATTAATTATTCATAAACCCTCAATCTCAAATTTAATTAGCTATGGATGATCTTAGATTAGGTGCTCAAAAGAAAAATTCATATCTGCTTTGGGTATTTCCTATACATTTCCATTCCTCTTTATGCATGTCTCAGGTGACACACTGTGTTTAAACACCCCTTGAGTGACATAGACCACTGACCTTCTTACACACAGTGAAGAAGAACCAAATGGACTGGAAAAGGCCATGACAAATGAACAAAACCTGTTCTTTCAAGGGATAGTATTGACATTGTACTGGTGTCATTATGAAACATTTCTAAGAGGACGCTGAGCACTGAACAATAGTCTCAGAAGATTTTCTGAAGCCAAATTATCTGTGTTTAACTCTTCACTCTATCATTTATTTGTCGTGCAACCTTCAAGAAGTTATTTAACATCTCTATATCACTCTTTCATCATCAGTTAATGGGGATATTAGTAATCCTGACCTCACAGGGTGTTTTGAGCTGAATTGTGTCTCCCAAAGTCCTAACCCCTAATGCTTCAGAATGTGACTGTATTTGGAGATAGGATCTTTAAGGAGGTGATCATTTAAAATATAGCTATTAGGGTGAGTCAATCTGACTGGTATCTTTATAAGAAGAGGAGAGGTGAACACACTGAAGGACACCAGGGATGAGCACACAGAGCAAAATCCATGTGAGAATACAGCAAGAATGTGGCTGTCTGCAAGCCAAGGAGAAAGACCTGAGGAGAAACCACATGCCACCACCATGATCTTGGATTTCTAGCCTCTAAAACTGTGAGAAAATAAACCTCTGTTGTTTAAGTCTCCCAGTCTACAGTATTTTGTTATGACAGCCCTAGCAAACTAATGTACAAGGTATCATGAGGGTTAATAGGGGTTCATGAGTTTCACTATTATTCTTTGGTTTGTAAGATGTGTTATTTTTACTTCCCATTTATATGTTCTAAATCTATCATAAACGTAGGGTAAAATTCTACTAATTAAATGGTTCTACTCTACCAATACTCATGTACCCTCTGCAAGCCATTTACCACCTCAGATTCCACATCTATAAAATGGGAAGACTGCATTCTTTGATCTCTAAGAAAATCATATCCATCTAAAATTAGTGACTTAAAAATGGATTCATGTTCAATGAAAGAAGCTACTCTAAAGGGTATGGTTTGGCTTCAGCAACAAGCAGTTAGGCCTGGGTTGAAAAGAGGAGCATAAAGAATGATTATCCTTGTGACTTGCCAGCTCAAGGGGAGGCCTCTGGCACCTCTTCGGAGGATCCAGTCCACCCTGGAACTAAGGGAGGCAAAGAAAAGAGGCTGCATGACATATTCCACTGAGTCAAAGGAAGAAGAAAGCAATTTGGGGTTGAACAGAGTGAATGACATTTAATTAGACAATCCCTGAATGATATAAAATATCAAAAAGGAACCCTATCCCAAATAAATAAATAAATAAATAAATAAATAAATAAATAAATAAATAAAATAAGAAAGACTTGGAAATTAATTTAGGAGCCATAGCTAACATTTTAGGAAAAGGACATTGAATAAGAGACAAGAGAATGTGGAAAACAGATGACAAAAATAGAGAATTTTATAAATAGCCAAGATGTGCAACTCACAGACAGTTAATATCCAATATACTTAACTCTGGCCTCATATCTGGACTTCTTCCTGGAATAAAATGTATTATTGGAAAATGGGGCATAGAAAAAATTGGTCCAAATGAAGGAAAGCCATATGTGTTTGGTTTATATTTTAGCACATTTTAAACTGCCGTTTACATAAATAGAAAATAATTAACACAGATGTATATGACCCAGGAAATAAGTATTACATGCAGAGATTACTATTTTTATTCAAATTTAACCCTGAAAGATCAACATGGGTCTGAGCCGAATACTCAGTTACTCTTCATTAGTTTTAATTTAGAAGCTATCGGCCTCCTCTTAGCTGTCTGAAAATATCATTCCAATTTTTTCTGTATGGTGAGAATGCATTTGGGACATACTGCTCCCCAAGCAAACTCTCAGAGGAGTCCACTTGCAAACACGCTTCTGCTCCATCGTTATAGAGAAAAATATAAAGTTATCTCTAGGCCTAGCAGTCATTAGCTGGGGAATCGATTACTCCAGAGACATTTCATTCTCTTCCCCTCACTGCCCAAAGTGTAATTGCTGCTAAACAGAAGTGAAGCCAAGCTCCAGCTCTCTCCAGATGGTTTAGGATATTTTATCGATGGAAAAAATGAAAAGCAGAGGTACAGATGTGTACAATTCATACAAAATGTATGAGTTACCTTTAGTAATTTGGGTAAAGAAAAAAACATTCTAGAGTCTCATTTTTATGCTTCAACTCTTGCTTACTAAGTAAGCGTTAAATAAAGAAGAAATCTGAGAATTTTCAGATCGGGTACATTTTCTTTTAATATGGAACTTTTGTGGAAATTTTAAAGAGGAAGGACTAGAAGGAACTGAAGTTCCCATACTTTTATTCCAAAAACAAAACCCATTCTAATGATTCTAGCGGGGGACACATCATGCAGTAAAAAGAAAATTCAGCTGAGAAACAAAAGACTGGGGCTCGCGTCCTGATTATGCCACCAACTTAAATTCCAAAAATTTTAATTACCTCAGCTATCAAGTGACAAGTTAGTCTCTAAGATCCCTTCCAACTCTAACATTGTTGATTCTCAGGCAACTGTGTATCGCTCCCTGACACTCTCTCTCTCTCTCTCTCTCTCTCCCCCCAACGCTTCCCTCCACCCCTCCCCCCGTCTCTCTCTCTCCATCTCCCTCTCTCTCTCTCTCTGTATGTATGTATGTATGTGTGTGTGTGTGTGTGTATATATCTGTGTATAAGTTTCCCCAATTAACTATGTGCCCTGAGCTCTGCAATACATAGTGCAAATCACAGTACTTTTTCTAACAGTTTAAAGGCAGCTCATGAGTCCAAAACCCCAGTGAAATTATCAATTTGTTTAATTGTACACTGTATGTCATCTGTGTAAAGTTTTAAGAACTGCAGAATAAACATGCAAAAATTCTTCTAAAAGCAAAAACAATAGGATGATCTAGCCCTCCGATGAGTTAATTATATTATCGAGGTACAATAGTGAGCAATACTGGCATATGGATAAATAGGTAGATTGAAACAGAAGAGAGTCCAGAAGTAAATGCATATATAAGTGAGCATTTAATTAGGAACAAGGACAGTTTTGCATATCAGTGGGGACAAGATAGATGGACGTCTCCATCAACGAATAACCATTGGGGGAAAAATAATTTGGATCTCTAACTCCCTTTACACAAAAATAAACTCTAGATGTCTGACAGAGTTCAACTTTTTTCTTTAGAAGAAACTTTTATAAGAGGATTAGAGGAATGCTTGGGAGATTTTTATTATCTCAAAGTGGGAAAGGAGTTTGAAATAAAGACTTGAAATCCAGAAGCCATTTAAAAAGGGGAGAAGAGACTTGACCAAATTCTTTTCAAATGTCTATATTAAAAGAAAAACCCAGAAAGTTAAAAATATATCATTTTAAGTCTACTACCCTTAAAAACAAGACAAAAACAACCTTGTCTTGTGGTAGAATCGAGGCTCATGGAATTTAGCTCAAGACAGACGCAGGGCTCTGCTACTTCTGAGCAAGTCTTTGAGCCTCCGTTTCCCCATCTACGAAATGGAGAAGAAGACAGTGGTATCTTGTCTTCCATTGTGAGGTCATTGTTGGGAAAACATGCACTAACACGTGACACGGAATGTTCATGACCATATGGAGTAATTAGTAGATACTCAGCACCCACAGGTTGTCTTTGCTTCACCTGCCAATATGAATACAGCATGAGAAGTGCTTTGAATGTGGAGAAAAAGGAAAAATCACGCCCAGCTGGGAAATCAAGACGGGCTCCTGAGCACAAAGCGTGGGATTAACAATGAGAGAAGGAAACTGAAGGGCACAGGAAGGAGCGGGCTCAGGAGCAGGCCCACAGGTGAGCACATCACATCTCCACACAACCGTGGGACATGGAGGGAGGCTAAGTAGGTTAGTTGTCAAGACAGCCCCAGACCCACCATTTGGCACACCCGTGGCATGCCTCCTCTTATAAATAGGAAGTATTTGTCTTTGCAGTGTATAACTGGTTTTTAAATTGTAAAAATTTGTAGGCTTATCGCAGTAAGATCTGTGCCAACAACATGCTAGCTATGCAATTAGTCATTTTTTTATAATCCCAGGCCATTAGAGCCGAAATAATAAAGAATAATCACCACCATTTATTTGGCACCTATTGTTTGCTAGGCACTGTCCCAGCATTTCATACCCACATTTAATAGAATATTTATGACATACCCCTATAGCCCATTGGTGTCACAGGCGCTGAGGATAATTGTCCCTGACACCACCCCTGACTTTGTAGCACCCAGAGCTCAGTGAGGTATGTGGACAGTAAACAGGCAACTATGACAGTGCAAGTGCTGAGACAGAGACACACAAAGGGTCCCTAACCATAGCTGGGCTCAGCAAGCACTTCCTAGAGGAGGTACTCCATGCTGA
>NW_011888826.1:3120936-3132722 GCF_000151845.1 Pteropus vampyrus
GGTTAGTTGTCAAGACAGCCCCAGACCCACCATTTGGCACACCCGTGGCATGCCTCCTCTTATAAATAGGAAGTATTTGTCTTTGCAGTGTATAACTGGTTTTTAAATTGTAAAAATTTGTAGGCTTATCGCAGTAAGATCTGTGCCAACAACATGCTAGCTATGCAATTAGTCATTTTTTTATAATCCCAGGCCATTAGAGCTGAAATAATAAAGAATAATCACCACCATTTATTTGGCACCTATTGTTTGCTAGGCACTGTCCCAGCATTTCATACCCACATTTAATAGAATATTTATGACATACCCCTATAGCCCATTGGTGTCACAGGCGCTGAGGATAATTGTCCCTGACACCACCCCTGACTTTGTAGCACCCAGAGCTCAGTGAGGTATGTGGACAGTAAACAGGCAACTATGACAGTGCAAGTGCTGAGACAGAGACACACAAAGGGTCCCTAACCATAGCTGGGCTCAGCAAGCACTTCCTAGAGGAGGTACTCCATGCTGAGCAGCTGACAGAGGAAGAGGACATGGAGGGACATAAGGTGACCTCAACAGAGGGAGGCTGAAGCCGAAAGGGAGCACAGAAAGCCCAGGAAGTCTACAAGCCTTAGTCTGGCCCAGCACTGAGTTCGGCGGGAGGGGAAACGAGGCTGGAGAGGGCCTGAGAGCTGGGAAGCCTCAGCTGTGGGAAACTACTAAAACATTGTGAAAAGGGAAGGGGCAGATTCAAAGTTGTGTTTTTGAAAGATCACTCTGGCTGCAGAATAAAAACTGGGGGAGAGGTGGGGCAAGTGTCGTCCTGAGGTTGGAGAGGAGTGAGTGTCACGGAGAGTGATAAGGATGGGGTTCGTGAGAAAGCGGCAAGAGTCGAGGATAAGGACCCAGCCTCAGGTTTGAGCAAATAGGTGAGTGTTAGGATAAAAATACCAGATGGGCAAGATTCAGTTAATCCTCACAGTAACATTATAAAGTAACAATTGTTATTCTCACTTTACCCATGAGAAAACCAAGGCTCAGAAAGATTAAACTAAAAGTTCAAGATCACACAACAGACAGTCAAATATAGAGTTAACATTCTCTGCTTTGCCATGCTAAAAATACTGTTCCAGGCCCTTGGCTCAACCTCCTCCTCAGACCGGAAGGATCTGAGAGGGCATAGCCCTCACCCAGAGTTGCACTGAGCTTCTGGAAAGCAGGCCTCCCCTGGAGCCTGCATCTCCTAGCTTCCTTAGATGCCATTCATTACTGGTGATTTCCTCCATAACAGAAGAGATCAGAGAGCAGTGGGCAACCTGGATGGTCAAAGGCATTCTCCAGAAGGGGTTAAGGTTACAGGTGCAGCTTGAGGATGCCAGCAGTCCCTGACCACATTTTCTCTCTAGGCTCACTCACATTCATTCAACCGTTCACTGAGACATATGAGTATCTCTCTGTTAAATGCAGGCTGCTGATTCCCATCTCCTGACAGCAGATGGCCCAGGACAAGGTCACTCCGATGAGGTTTCCTCTGAACTTGTTTCTCTGCTCCAACACCCTCACAGCTAACTGGTCTGAAACATAGTCTCTCCTGGGATATGAGGCAAATGACATGTACCCTTCTGTTTGCTCTTGGCCATGAGGAGGGACACAATTTAAGACCAAGAAGCTTTGAAATCAGACAGACTAGGCTCAAATGCCGGCTTCACCACCCCTGATCCGGTGACTTTAGGCAAGTTCTTAAATTTAGGCAAGTTTTGAAATGGAATCATATTTTATATCAATTTTTAAATAGGTCTCATAGTGCCTCCCACACAGCAAACATTCACTAAATGGTGCTTATATTATTTAGTAACCTATATACTACGCACTTGCACTTACGTTTTATATATTAATTACATTTAAATACTCCAAATATTATTTACATTATATCGTTTTATTATTACATGTATTACAACTTGTGTTATTTATGGTAGAATCAACAGCTTTGAAAGGGAAAAGGCAGTCACAACGGGCCTAAGGGTATGGGTGGAAAGGCAGAGGCGCCCCCTGCCCCTCCCCCAGCCTTGGTGAGAGGCAGAGAGGCTGGAGTTTGGAGCTGAAAGTCTAGGAACTTTCCAGGCTGTCACCTTGTACGACCTCTTTAGCATCTGTCCCCACCTCCCAGGCCTCGATACTCAGTGTTCGTCCCAATTCTAGCCCTCAGCCAGTCACTCAAGGTGTGGACGCCCAGTCCTGCTTCTGCCTGGCGAGATCGCGTTCTGGGACTGTAGAAACTTGGCCTGGTCTTTCATCTCTGTCCTAGTTGGCACCGTTAAGCAATGGGCAACTCCATGACCACGCCAGGTTTCCACACTTTTTAGGCCTCTGTTTCTCATCTGTAAGCAAAGCTCCTACCGACCTCACAAGACTGTGCTGAGTACTAAACACAAAACTCCTAATGCCGTTCTCATCTAATGTGCTCTCCGCAAAGGTTAATCAGTCTCAGAATATCTAATCTACTCTAACAGATTTGTATTCAGAAGAGCAGAGGCAGTGGGGTTTTATTATGCATTTTAAGAACGGAAATAACTTCTTAATGCTGATATTCTTTTTCTACCAAATGAAGCAAGGGAACTTTCACTCCACATTAACTCCACATGAACTGGAACTTTCCAGTTTGCATGAAGTCAAAGCAGTTTAGCCTGCACGTACTAGTTGCAGCAGTGGGTTCTCATCCCAGCTCTGCTCCTAGCCAACAGATCTTAACTAACTTACTTAACTTTTATGGGTCTTAGTTGAAGCCATCTTTAACTGAGGGATGTGCACTAAAAATAGCCTCTTGTATCAGTATAACAGTATTTCATTAAAGACGGAACTGTAAAGATATGCAAAGCTGTACAGCCCTAGCTTTAAAGCTTCATAAGTGTTTACTGAACAAGTCCCAGTGTGTAGATTTAAAACACTGAAACACAGACAAATGAAATGATTTAGCCAAGATCAAGGACCTCTTCAGTGACAAAGCCAGAACTAAAATTTACAATCCAATTTTTAGTCTTGTCTCTAACTAACTCTCCTACTCTTGGTTCTAAAACCCACAATTGGAAGAAAATGGAAATGGAGCAGTGCATTTCCTAAAGCATCAATTGCTTTGTTATCTCTAAGCGCTATTGAGTTCTGTTTCCATAGCTCCTGGAGAACATTGACTTTCTGATCTGAAGTAGATCTTAATTCTCTGTCCCTTCTCTAAAACAAATGCAAAGTAACCATTCCATTGCTCTAGTATTTTCTTAATAATCTGAAATAAGTAAGCCCTTTGAAAAGCACTTTAGTGAAGACATGCTATCTTTTATCTGCCTTCTGCTCAGTGATTGGAGAGCTCCTTATTAGGACGGTTTTTGCAATATTCACTTTTTATTTCTTCGAACTCCTATTTTCCCCTCTGCTCCTGATAATTTTAATGCCTGTCTCAGGCCTCCTTTTTCACAATTGTTGGTTTGGGGTTTTTTGTTTTGTTTTTTTCTTGTAAGCGTCCCATGTGTGTCCTAAGTAGTTCTTTATGTTCCTTCTCCACCAGATGGGTTTCTGTAGTTCCTTTACACTGTTTTTATAAGCACTAAGTTTATTTCTAGAGTTGCAGTCCCTCTAACTCCCTTTATATTTAGACAGATGTGGTTTCGCTCTGTCACCTTGAAATGATAAATGGACTAGGATGAGATGATATTTCCCAACAAGACAACTTACTCTTCTGAGATTAGTTTAGAAATCCATGAACCATGTCCATGAAGTAATAAGAAAGAAATTGAATTAAGCAGTTCTACTGTTTGGGCAATTTTTCCCTCCTTCTTCATATTTATTCTCATCTTTAAAGAGCTGAAAATTAGGTGTTTACCTGTTACTGAAACTAAATTATTTTCCTAATTATACCGGATTCTGTTTTATTTAATTAATTTGTTTTGAATTATCAGGATTTTCCTTGAAGTAAACAGGTAGTGAGGTCCAAGCTCTGTAGCTGCAATTGCATAACCCAGTGGACCAGTGTCTTCTACTCCCTGCCTACCACCTGGACACTCTACCAGGACTGAATGCTGTAAGCACTGGGCCAAAGCTGATTTTTATGGAGTTTTGCTGGAGACCGACAACTTCTCTGAAAGACCATCCTAAAAGGAATGAATTTGTTAAGACCGATCCTTAGTTTTTTTAAGATAAGGAAAACAAAGCTAGCAAGTTTGGTTTGAGGCAAAGGTATATAAATTGTTTGGAATATATTGAGATTGGGAGCCTGCAGAATAGCCAAGTGTGGAAAGAGGGACATAAGTTATGAAGCTCAAGATAGAGATGTGGTTGGAACATATCGACATACTAATCAATTTTGATATAGAAGGTCATTGAAACTGGAGAAGAGATGCTCAGAGAGCTAGGGGGCCAATGAGAGCCCTCTGAGGACAACCAGTATTTCTGTAAGGAATAGATATTCCAGTGGGAACATATTCCAAAAGGAACAATCTGAGAAATAAAAGTAAAATCAGAAGGATATGATATCACAGAGAAAAACAGAAGAAAGTGAATCAAGAAAGAGAATTGCTAGGAATGACAAATGCTGCAGAAAGGTAAAGTAAGCTAAGGACTAAAAAATATCCATTGGATTTTTATTGAGCTATAATTCACATACCATAAAATCTACTTTTTTAAAGTTCTCAACTCAGTGATTTTTACTATATTCACAAGGTTGTGCAACCATCACCACAATCTAATTCCAGAACATTTTCATCGCTCCCAAAAGAAAACTACCTGTTAGTCAGTTCCCATCCCCGCTTCTTCTCAGTCCCTGACAACCACCTTTTGTCTCTTTGGAACTGTCTGTTCTAGATTTTTTATATAAATGGAATTATACAATATATAGCCCTATGTGTCTGGCTTCATCCATTTAGCATGTTTTTAGGATTCATCTGTGTATATATATCAATACTTCATTCCTTTTTATGACTGAATAGTATTCCATTGTATAGTAACTTATTTTTATAACAAGTTGCCCTCAAAAAAATGTGAAAACCCTCCACAAGGGTAGAAAAGGGAGAAGTAAGAATGTTTCTTCCTCTTCTCTGAATTCTATTTCAGCTACCTGCCATGGGAAGCTCTGCTTTCCAGTGCCTGTTAAGGTGGGTCCATGAAGCCATGTTTATCACCAGTCATATCAGAATTGAGCAGAGAAAGAAAGTCGTAAGCACATTCAGGGACTTCTGAGGACCTATATAATATGCCTTATATTGTTTATGCTTTGTATATATTGCTTAGACATTATCCTGTTGATGCATTTTTAGGTTGCTTCTAATTTGTGGTTATTATGAATAGAACTACTATTAAAATTCAGATGCACGTCTTCTCATGTGTTTCACATCCCTTGAGTAAATACCTAGCAATAGAAATGTTGGATTGTAGATAGTGGTACATTTAATTTTGTAAGAAATTGGCACAAGGTTTTCCAGAGTGGTTAAATGATTTTATCCTCTTACAACAAAGTATGAAGTTTCTAGTTGCTCCACATCTTTATCAATGTTTGATATTGTCAGTATTTTTTATTTTAGTGAAGAGGTATCTTGTGGTTTTACCTTGCATTTCCCTGTTAACTAATGATGCTGATCATGTTTTTGTGTGTTTATTGGACATTTGTAGTCTTTTTTTTTTATGTATGTATCTGTTCAAGTCTTTATCCTTTTTTTAAAAAGAATTGTTCATATTCTTAATATTGATTTCTAGATACAAGGCATATAATTGAGTCTTTGTCATAGGTTAGGTTCTCCAAAAGCAGATGCTGAGTTTGCTGTGCAGAGTATTTATTGGAATCAGCAACTGTGGGGGGAAAGGAGAAGAAAGCAGGATAGGGCAGAGAGGAAAGTCAAACTGCACTGAAGTCTCGACAGTGCCTCAGGCCACCCCACAGGAAGTCCCGGTACACATATGGCTTGTCAGATTTGACCCACCTTGGGCTGAAATGTTCAGGTCTTTGTGCCCCTGCCTCAATCAGTAATTGGATGTGGACCATACTGGGAAGGGCACGTTTTGAGTGAGGCAGTTCTCGGCAGCCATGGTAAACCTTAAAGGAACTAACAGATGAAGGCCCACTTCTGACAGCAGGGGCAACAAGTCGTTCCTTGCAGTGAGTCTGGTAGAGCAACTCTACGTCCACTGTAGTCTTGACTTTCATCCAGTCTGTCTTTAAGTGGACTATTTGGCCCACTTATATTTAATGTAATTATTTATATGGTTAGGTTTTCTACAGCATTTTATTTTATTTTATTATTAGTTTCAAGTATACAGTACGTGGTTAGACATTTATATAGTTTATGAATGATATGATTAAGTTTAAATCTATCATATTTTTATTTGTTTTCCATTGTTTGTGATTTTTTGTAATAGTTTCTCTTTTCCTGCTTTTATTTGAGTTAATTAAATAATTTTTAATATTCTATTTTATTTCTTGTATTGGCTTTTTAGCTATGCTTCTTATTATTCTTTTAAATAGGTGCATCTTTAATTCATCATAGAAGTTGAAGGCTAGTGAGCAGCCTTCAACTTCTAACCACAATGGAATAACATTAATTGAATTTGTCATCCCACCTGAAACAACTAAAAGCCAAACAAAATGTATGAAACAAGTGTTTAGACATTGAACACCAGTGCCGCCTATTGTCTAATGCCTGAAAGGACTTGTGTCATATGTTGTGTCCAGTTTACAGTGGGAGCGCAAGTCTCTTGATTGTTAAATTTTATCAATAATAACAGAATATTGACAGGATACTTTCACATTGTTTCTTATTACTCAATATTTATTGATTAAGCTAAGCAATTTGCCTTGAATCATTTGATCTGAGTCTTATACGAAGAATGGAAGTTCTTCAGGCTTATGAGGAGAAAGTGAATAATAGGCTTTCACCCAACGAGCACTTACTATATTCCAATCAGCTTACTTGCAGTGTCTCCACTAATTCTTCACAACAATCCTGTAAGGACTGTATCGTTGCCCACATACATTTAATGAGGAAATGGGACTCAGAGTTCAGTATTTTGTCCAATGGTACTTGTTCGATGAGAAGTAAAGCTTGGTGGTCAGACTCCGGGGCCAGCTTTCCCCTCCTGTGACATCTTCCTCTTCACCAGCTTTATTTTCCCAACAATGCTTTGAGACATATTTCCAAGTTTTAGGGAGTTAACAACCTGACCAAACCGCCCAGACAGTAAGTATTTGATCCAGGTCCCTTTGTCTTCAGATATGGATGATATCAAAAAGAATGATTATCAAATGAAGCCCATTTCCACTACATATTCTCTAGTCAAAAGAATTATTTTGTTGTAATTCAATTCATAAAAGCATGTCCACAACTGTGACTGGAGTAAGACTTCAGAAACTCTTTGCAGCTATTGCCACTGATGTATTATTAAGATAAAATGTGTCCCAGGAGTATTTTGTAAAGCCACCTTCTTACTAATGTAGATGGGTAAAGTAATGCATCTGATAGCATTTCGATTTTTTTCTTTGATTATTTGTGATAATTCTGATAGGTTAGTAATAGAGAACATAGTCTAGACAGCAGCTACAGAACATACACACACACACACACGCGCACACACACACACACACACACACACACACACACACTAGAACCTAGAACCCAGGGCTTGATTGAAGAAGCAGTCATTGCTCATCAACATTCATCATCCACTTATCACTATGACATATTCTAAGAAGGCAGAGATTATATATCCTGCCGTCTCCATACCCATTTTTCCAGAGACTTCTTACTAAGCACTCTAACTGAAGAAATATTACAGTATCATGGAAGGTCATGTTCTGTCTACTAATAGCATCAGGCTAGAAGATTCCCTGGTGGGGGTAAAAGAAAAATAAATAAAGATGAGAGGTTTATGAATTTTCTCTCTTCTGTAATGTGAGTCCCACTGTCACCTGGTGATGAATTTGACTTCTCTGCTGCTGGGATGCTCCAAACAAAGAATGATTACAAAATGTCACTTGGCACTAAGCTTAAAGCAGACAGTAAACCTTGATTAACCAGAAACATAAACTCATCCAAATTTTTTGTAGCTTATGACTTTGTGGGGAAAGCATGGATCATAAGAAAACCAGATTATTTTAAGATTTATTTTAAAAAATATTGTGCCGGTCATGCCCTGGGTTCAGTGCAGACTTGGCTGTGTTTCCTATGCATTTTCCAGAAGAAACCAGGGAAGAGTCTGGGTGTTATGATGACCTGAGGCGTTACAATAGTTTAAACCTTCAAAGAAAGATTTCAATTTGTTCAGAATATTGCACTTACTAAGTTACTGAGTTGGAGATGCCAAAACATATATTTTAGACATAATTTACAGCAACAAAAAGAGTATGCAGGCTAACCCAGTAAGTAATGAGATAATTTCATCAAAACATCTCAGTCTCTCCACCTTCTATCCATTCTTTTACAAGGCAAAAGAAAGTAAAATGTCTACATGGATGGAAGATCAACTATCCTATGTACACGATGGTCCTTATTTTATTGAAAACAAGGCTTCTGCCAAGGAAGGCATCTGTCTCCTCGTCCAGGTGTCATAGTGCATCGGGTTTCTGCCACAATCACCGATTCATAGTCAACATTTCCAACATTGTTTGGTAAAGCTATATTTATTATATATCATACATTTATGTATTCATTTAGTATCTTGTGGTTTTACCTTGCATTTCCCTGTTAACTAATGATGCTGATCATGTTTTTGTGTGTTTATTGGACATTTGTAGTCTTTTTTTTTTATGTATGTATCTGTTCAAGTCTTTATCCTTTTTTTAAAAAGAATTGTTCATATTCTTAATATTGATTTCTAGATACAAGGCATTTGTCAAATATACATATTGTGAATATTTTCTCCCATCTGTGGCTTACCTTTTCATTGTCTCAATGGTATCCTTTGAAGAGCAGAAATTTTTAATTTTGTTAAACTTCAATTTAACTTTTTTTCTTTTCTTGCTTGTGTTTTGTGTCTAAGAAATATTTGTCTACCCTCAAGGTCATGAAAAGTGTCTCCTTTTTTTCTCTCCTTGTTAGCTTTTACATTTAGGGTGATGGTACATGTTAAATTAATTTTTTTATGTAGTGTGAGATATGGGTTGCAGTGTATTTTCTTTAGCCAGATAAACCAGTGTCAATTGTTGAAAAGATTATCTTTTCCACATTGAATTACTTTGGCACCATTGCTGAAAATCAGCTGACCATATATGTGTGAATCTATTTCTGGATTCTATTGTGTACGTGTATCTAATACATCTTGAGGTGAGTCTTGCAAGCTGTAGTTTAGGTCCTTCAACTTTGTTTTTTATTTTTCAAAATTATTTTGCATTTCCATATAGATTTTAGAATCAGATTGTAGATTTCTACCCACCCCTCCAAACAAAGCCTGCTGGAATTTTTTTTTTTGTAAGGATTGTGTTGAATATATGAATCAATTTGGGGAGGTGTGATATTAATATTGAGTTTCTAAAGTATGAACATGGTATATCTCTCCATTTATGTAGGCCTGTTTAAATTACTCCCAACAGTGGTTTGTAATTTCACATGTCTTGCACATGTAATGTACATTTACTTTTGAAAATGTTCAATCATATTATAAAAACTTTTGAAGTGTTTTAAGTGTAGATAACTTAGTAAGCAAAATCTTTGTTAAAACAGACATTTCACGAAATGTTAAAATTAGTAAAATGTGTTAAGTAAAGATAAGGTGATACAAAGTAGAGTATATGTGTGCTAAATGTAGGTAAAAAGAATGGAAGGAGCAAAAACTACCTAATATTCATGTGGCACATGGATACTAAATATTCATGATACATTAAATATACTGGGGGTACTAAATATTCATGGTATATTAAACATGTCTGAGGAATAAATGGTGCTAAATATACAAGAAGCTCAAAATATTCAGGATACACTGAACATTCATAGGCACTCAATATTTAGAAAGCCTTAATTTGCCGCCCTTTGGTGACGTCCACTCTGGCCTCAAGAAAAAGAAAACCCATGGCTGTGTGACAAGGTAATCGCAATCTACACCTACAGCCAGGTGTTATTAAGCCTACATCTCTATGACAGAATAAGGGTGCGTCACTGGTCCAGGACACCTGACTGTGAGTCCTCTTGCTCAAACCTCAGTTCTTGTCCTTGTAAGGCTAATGAGACAGTGTTGTACATCCTATGGGTTTGGACAAATATATAATGACGTGTATCAATCACACGGTATCATACAGAGTATTTTAATTGCCCTAAAATCCTCTGTGCATCACCTATTCATCCCTTGCTCCCCACGCCCAGGCAACCACTGATTTTTCACTGTCTCCATAGTTTCGCCTTTTCCAGAATATCATATAGTTGAAATCATACAGTACATAGCCTTTTCAGATTGGCTTCTTAAATATAGTAATACGCATTTAAGAGCCTCCAGGTCTTTTCATGGCTTGATAGCTCATTTCTTTTTAGTACTAATTAATATTACATTATGTAATATTGGTATTATTTCTTTTTTTCTTTATTAATTGATAGACCATCACGTAAGGCACTAGGCCTGGACTTTTCCTTGTGGAAAAGTTTGTGGTTATGAATTCAATTTACTTAATAACTACAGAGCTAGTTAGATTTTCTATTTCTTCTTGAGTGAGTTTTGTGTTTTTCAAGGAATTTGTCCATTTTATATAATTATTAAATTTATTGGCATAAAGTTCTTCTTAATAGCTTCTTTTATCTAATTAATGTCTATAGGATCTGTTAATGATATTCTCATTTTTCATGTCTAACATTGTTGACTTGTGTTCCTTCTCTCTTTTCCTTATAAGTATTGATTAGAGTTTATCAATTTTATTAATCTTTTAAAAGAACTGATTTTGGTTTGTCAATTTTCTCTATTTTGAGGAGAGAAAGGATCTTATTTGATTTCAGATCTTTCTTATACAAGCCTTTAAAGCTATGAATTTCACTCTAGTCATTATTTTAGATGCATCACTTAAATTTTGCTATGTGTATTTTCATTGTCATTTAACTGAAAATATTTTCTAATTTTCTTGTGTCATTTAGAAATAACTGAATATTTAATTTCCAAATATTTGAGTGATTATTCTAGATAGCTTATTGTTATTATTTTCTAATTTAATTCAATTGTAGTCAGAAAATGTTCATGCAATATTTCAATCTTCTGAGACTTGTTTCATACTCTAGCTAGCATATGATATATTGGTGAATACACTATTTTTACTTGAAAAAAGTAAAAGTGTGCATTTTGTCATTGTTGCTTACTTGTTCTATAAATAAAAATTAGGTCAAGTTGATTGCTATTACTTTCAGATGTTTTCATTTTCTATTGACTTTTTTCTACTTCTAGAAAGTGGTGTTAAACTCCCCAATTATGATTATGGATATGTCTATTTCTTCCTTTATTGCTGTCAATTTTCTCCATATGTCTTGAAACTATTATTAAGTACATACGTATTTCGGATTTTTGTGATTTTCTATTGAATTAACCCTTTTATTATTTAAAACAGTTCTCTTTATCTTGGGAAACACTCCTTGTCTTGAATACTTTCTTGTCTGATATGACAATAGCCATATCAGTTTCTTAAGTTTATTGTTTGTATGGTATATCTTTTCTTAACCTTTTATTTAATTTATCTGTCTTCAATTTAAATTCTATCTCTTATAGACAGCATATAATTGAGTCTTTGTCATAGGTTAGGTTCTCCAAAAGCAGATGCTGAGTTTGCTGTGCAGAGTATTTATTGGAATCAGCAACTGTGGGGG
>NW_011888826.1:3136817-3149005 GCF_000151845.1 Pteropus vampyrus
TTCATAGTCAACATTTCCAACATTGTTTGGTAAAGCTATATTTATTATATATCATACATTTATGTATTCATTTACAATAACCACCTTTTGAGCAGGCACCCTGAAAATAGCTAAATGAGCAAAACACAGATGGGTTCACAGTCCAAATGAGGATCTAGGTTTAAAGTCAGATACATTTCAAATCTCTGGAATGGGTAAGTACAAAGTTCTGTGGGGCACAGAGACTGTGCAAGCTAACTGTGCCTTTGAGACTGGGAATAAGGTGTCATGAGGCAAATTTTCATGGAAAGTTATTTCGGTTGGGTTTTGAACAACAGAAATTCTTCAGGCTTTTAGGAAAGTATCACCAGCACTTACTTCAGTCTACTTCCATGAGGCAGAGTCCCATCATCTACGTGTTCTTCTGTTTCTTACCTTGAGCAGATGGTGACAGGCTATCCACATGCATTGTCATCTTGGTGCTTCTCAATGGAAATATCCTCTTGGGATGTGAAGGATGAAGACCATGACCACTATGAGATGTGGGTCTCCACAGCCATGGAGATGCTCTGCAGGCCACAGCCAAGTACACAGCCATTAGTGTTCTGTTTTTGTTCAGATCCCCTGTAACCTAAAATGAATCCAAGAGGCTAGCAACATTTCAGAGACATGTCCCCCTAAAGGAGACAAAACAGGCAAAATAGCAACTCCTCATCTTTTGTATAGAACTTATGGTTTTTTAAGTAGACATCCAAGAATGTGAGAACACATTAGATGTCTGTAAGTTTCACACAATTCACTGATAAAACACAGACCCTGCCCCCATGGAGCTATCTTCTAACAAAGAACTATGTTCTTAGTTTTCACAAATTCAAATATTAGTTCATATAATTTGTTAAAACCCCTGCCTTCTGGATATGTGGTATGGCTGGCTCTTTGGATAACTCTGACACTTTTGGCTCATTGAGGGTATCTACCAGACGGAAACCTTGGTCAATTTATATACATGAAAAATGAATGGAAATAAAGTACTGGGAGCACTGTTGGGAGACAGGATAGAGGTGAGGGGCAGAGGGAAAGAGATTAGCATTGCTCAGTCCTCAGGGCCCTCACACTTCCTGTTCCCTCTACCTGTGGTGTTATTCCTCTGGGTCTCTTCAAGTCTGCCACCTTCTCATCCTTGGCTTCACCTTAAATGCTACCTCCTCAGAAAAGTCTTCCTTGACCACCAGCACTCTCCCTATATCCAGAAATTATTACTTTCCCATCACCTCATTTCAACCATATCATCATTTTATTATGATCTCGATTTTTATAGATTGCTACTTTCGTTTATGTCTCTCATTAGATTATAAACTCCTAGGGGCAAAAACAGTGTCTGTCTTCTTCATAGCTGAACACACAGTTTCCAGGAAAGCATCTTGCACATAATAGGGATACAGTTGATCCTTGATACTTGGGGCAATTCAATGAAACAGACAGGGGCCTGGGGAGGGCCCCCCTGCCAAGCATGGTGGAGCTGGCCTTGCAGGTGAGGACAGTTTCTAGAAATAAATT
Source organism: Pteropus vampyrus (assembly GCF_000151845.1). Taxonomy (NCBI): domain Eukaryota; kingdom Metazoa; phylum Chordata; class Mammalia; order Chiroptera; family Pteropodidae; genus Pteropus; species Pteropus vampyrus. Next base: position 3,138,354 of record NW_011888826.1, read on the forward strand.
TCTATCTCAAAGGTAACTCGGTCACTTACTGCACCTTATGCTCTGAAATAAAGATTAAATAAATATTAACCAAGAGAAGTAATTGGAGACATTGTTCCAACTGGTGTTTTGAAGTGGAAAAGAAGCCTTTCTTTATAACACATTTCATCTCCACAGGATGGTGACTGCTCTGTGGACTGATAGTTTTATTTTTGTAGAACATTTGAAGATAACTTGAGTCTGCCAAGTACAATATAATATGAAATTGCTTTATACTGAATCTAAGGGATTGGAGGATTACTATAATCTAAGAACCATGATAATATAACATGAACATGGCATTAAAGTCCTGTGACAGAAGTTATTTTGGAGAGAACACCACTGGGACTAATGAAGGTTAAACTTTAATTCTGTTAGAAGCACAACTTTTGAAACCCTGAAGCAAATACTTATCTAGAAATGCACACATCACCAAAGAGAATGAAATATGAGTTAAAGGGCCCTTCCTTTAGGAAAATACAAGTTTCACCCTACTCTTGAAAATGAGAGCTTCTAAAGAGTTTCCTTTTATCAGTCTCCTCTCTGGTGTGAGCACTCGGTTCCTTTTTAGATAAATGAGAGTAATATGCATTCATCCGAAGGATGTATGTGTGTCTGTGCGTCACCATTCCAGACAGCCTGCTTTTAAGTTGCCTTTTTTAATGTTCACTTATGGATGAAATTTGGCATGTTGAGGGGAGGGAGAAGAATCATAATATATTCAGCTGATTCTTCAGCTTGGAAGTGATTAAGTGAACTGAAACTAATTCAGGGTTCTACTTTACATTTTTGGCAAACGAGCAAATATGAAGATTCATCCCAAACAGATGTATCTGCCAGTTACCCCAGTAGCAGTTCCAGAAGCTGAGGTTCATTGAGCTAGTGCTCCAATTAGTGAGAACATCATAACAAGTATATAATCATTCTGAAACCTGTTGAGCTTTCATCTGCTATCAATTTTATTTTGCTTAAGCCCAATTCAGGCTGAACTTGACATGAACTCTATCATTTAAAATGAAGATCTTGGATTGGCATGACTTTCGTGTTTCACATGTGCTTTGAGGTTGTAGTCAGGAAATTGAAATGGCCACAATTTTTACTCCAATGGCTTCTCCGTAAATTGCTTTCAAGGAAAAGCTGACTCCTCATCGAAAGATGGTAAGTAGCTGTATGATCATTCAGGTCATTCGTGCAATTAACCAGCCACTCACAATGGGCACTGGGGGTACAGAGGTGCCAAGATATGGTTTCCGTGGTTGTGAAACTCAGAAAGGGCGAGGAGGTGGAGTGATTCGGACAGGTTAGAGTCCCACATTGGGCATAAAAGTGGAAGAAGAAACTAGATATTGTGAGGGCAGCAACCAATTATACCTGGAAAGGCTTAGGAAGGCTTCCCAGAAGAGGGGATATTTGCATATTGGAGTCTTAAAGAGTAACAAAAATTTTTTAGGGAAAAAATGGAAAGGGGGAACTCCAAGTTAAAGAGACACATGCAAAGACATGGCCCTATGAACGGATGGGACGTGTTTTAGAGATCATGAGAGTTGAGTAAAGCAAAGATTAGAAATTAAGGGGAAAAAAAATACTAAAACAAAGGTTCCCAAAGTTCTTGGTTTATTGCAACCTTTATATCTCAATAATTTTCATGGTACCCCTGAGGCTAAAAGAAAAACCTAAAAGTTCCATTTATTAAGTAGTTATGTTCAAATAAAACTTAAGTCCCAACAAAGAAAAAACTTGTTTTCTTCATTCTTAAATAACCATAATGAATTATTTAGAGGATGTGTGTGTCATCTGGGCACTACACAACGTCTGAAACCTTTAAACCGGATTGGACACGGCCATCTCTACTTCCTGTCCCACACTGACTTTCATGCAGTACTTGCCTTTTATCAGAGCTACTGCCCAAATCCTAGCTTCATAAAGATATTACTATAAAAGAATGTATCTAACATCTGTTAGAATATCTAATGCTGAAGCTGTAATCTATTCTTAACTAGTAGTACCTATTTTTGAGTACCTTGAACTTGAATTTTAAAATATTCCTGCAGCGTCCCTATGACCTTCTTGCGGTACCTCAGCATTCAGTTTGGGAACTATTGGGCTATTAATTCGGTTGCAGTCAAACCATAAACAACCTTATATATGAGGAGACATTTCTGAAACACAATCGCTATGGCCATGACATGAATAATCATCTTTGACCTAAATTTCTAAAGGTGATTTGAAAATATGTAGATGAGACAGGCAAATAAACATCTTCGCTTCACATTTTGATACACAATAAAGTAAACAGATTCTTTTATTTCTTTCTCCTAATCCTCGATGGCTTCTGGAATAGCCAGACAAATGTAATGTCTAGCATAAATGGATTTGGACTAGCCTACCTATCAGCGTTGCTCAACTAGAATGAGCTCTCAATAACATGCAATTTTAAAAACAGAAAACTTGTTCACAAATATTCATAGCAGTATTACCAAAAAGTGAAAACAATCCGAATGTCCATCATCCGATGAATGGATAAACAAATTGTGGTACACTTATAGGAAATATTAGTTATTAAGGGAACAAAATACTCCTACAACATGGAAGAACCTTGAAAACATTATGTTCAGCGAAAGAAGCCAGACACGAAGGGTCACATATGATATGGTTCCATTTACATGAAACGTCTATAATAGAAAAATTAGACAAATCCATAGAGACAGAAATGGTCACCAGGGGCTGGAAGAAGGGAGAAATGAGGGGCGATTGATAATAGGCATGAAGTTTCTTTTTGAGAAGAAGAAAATATTCTAGAATTAGATAGTGGTAATTGTTGCACGACTCTGAGAATACACTGAAAAACTCTGAATTGTATACCTTAAAAAAATGAATTTTATGGGGTGTGAATTATATCTCAAGGAGAATACAACAGAAACGTCATCAGTTCCCAGATCCCCATTCTCCACTCTGGCCTTCTGAAAGTCGAGGATTTACACATGTGTCAACAGGGCCACAGTGGAGGTGATGTTAACTCTTTCTCTTGGACAGGACAGCTACTGGCCCCTAAATTTACAGGTGCTTGTGTCCTGGGGGATCACAAGGGCTTAGATAGGATGAAGGCATCTGAATCAGCAAAACGTGTCCACTGTCACTGCTCACCCTTCCTTCCACATCCCCCTACAGTTCCCCTGACTTCCTCTGTAGTGATCACCTCACTTGAGCTCCAGAAAGTGAAGGGAGTAGCCAATACATCTAATGGAAAAGTCTATTTTGTAGGCATGTACCCCTGTCGGAATTCTGATTTCAATATCGTTCTATATAGTTCAGTACCCTGTTACAACTGAAGAAACTGGGTGAAGCGTGGATGAGACTTTGCAGGCCTGTTTTGAAAGGCAATTCTAGGAAATGTCAAAAGAAAGAGGTTGTTATTCAAGCAGGCTGTTTTAACAAGTCACAATAAACCATAATGCTAAAACCTTCAAGTTATATACCTCTCCTCACACCTGTAGTCACAAATCATAGTCTAATGAGAACTCAAGAACCCTATTTCTCTTTCTTCCTTTAACTTTTAATATTTCAGAAAAGTGTCTTGGTATTTTTAGGCCTCACCATCTGGAGAGAAGAGATAAGATTTTTTTATTGGTTAGTATTTGGAAAGCATTTTTGTTTTGCAGTGAAGAAAGAAAAACTAACTAATAACTACAAGGTCAATGTGCGTGGAACACGCAACGCATGGCAGTGAGTTGTGCAGGAGTATGATCTTGTATCGGCCTCACTCACCTGCCTTCCTCTAGCATGTGGAGGAGACACACCTGCTCACTGAATTGTGGCAGGACCCTCCAAAGTGGGTTGGGTACATTTGCACTAGGGCCTGTGCAAGATGATTTACTGAGGTTCAGGAGGAAAATACTAGAACTTCATTTATTTCTTTTTATACTTATATTTATCTTATCCTTTGTTAATGTTTATATTTTGTCCTTAAAGTTAGATTTCCATTCCACTTCTGTCATTAAATTTTATTCAAATTTAATATATTTTTAAATTTTTTAATTAATTTTAATTAGTTTCAAGTATACAGTACATTTTTATGTTTGAAAGCCTTTTTATTGATTACCTTAAGTGAATGAAAGTTAACATTTCAAATTAGTTGTTTATTTCCTATAACTGAAAAGACCTAAATTGTTTTGTGTGGATTAAATTACCATTACAAATATTAGTAGTATACCATTGAGGAAAATGATCAAATATATTACATGAATAGGAAAAGAAAACATAGAAATATTTATCTTAATAGATTTTGCACAGATTTTTGCTGATGAGTTTCTATATCTTTAGATGACTACAATTTACTGCTAAAATAACATAGGGCACAGCATTAATTCTATCCTGACTTTGTTTCTTAATAGATGAAAATGCCAAAACGCTTACTCACCTAAATAAGTAGATGAGAATGAAGGCATTTTAGTATAGCATCGTCATTCAACTGCAGAGTTCTCTCTGTCTTTATGTTTCCCAACATAGAGCATGGTTACATATTCTCAAAATTTATTTTAAAATGATCTATTAGCTGACAATTCAATCAAGTTCTCCTTCAATTTTGTTGTAAGCTCAGAAATGGAAACCACTTGACCTAAAAAGAAACTGTTACATGATCACTAGAGTCTATCACTTCCTTGGACCCACATCGGTATTTCAAATGATCCCTTTGTGTGAAGGCTTTAACGCTCCTGAGCAATGTGCTATAGTAAAACTTGGGATAGAAGAGAAGTATGCCATTCTTTGATAAGCAGGAAAGTTGAGTCATTATGAAATGGGAGGTGAGAAAGAAGTGGAAAATCACCTTCATTACAGGGACATTTTCAGGCAAGTCAACTGAATGATGTACTATGCATTGAGTGACACCGTGGATGACATCCTAAGGAATATTTCTACAATAGCTACAACAATGTTGCATTTCTATTCTAAGATTAAAATAAAATGTTTGAAGTGAAAAAGGAACTAGAAATTTTTGAGACCCAACGGGGAAGAAAAGGGGAAATGAGTCCCGGCCAAAGAGGGAGGTGAGTGCTCCTTTGCTCCCGCGCCTGGCGGGGATGCAGCGCCAGTGATGATGCGGAGCAGCACCCGGGCCACATTGCACCGTCCGCCAGCTTTCCCTCTGATGGCGGAGGCCAGAGAGGGCCTGTATAACAGCCCTGGCTCCTCGAAAAATTGGATGCTGGTCTCTACACGACTGCTCCTTCCAAGGTCTCTGAGGGCTTAACGCCAGAACACAGTTTAGTAAAAATGACCCTGTGATCTGGCTGGGTCCCAGGTAGATTTAGAATGCGGAGAGCATGGGGTCGCAATTCAGACTCGAACACTGCTCATTTAATTGCAGGCTTCTTTGCCCTGTTCCAGAGATTCAGATTTTAGTTACACAGTGCTGGCAGGGTGTTAGCATTTTTAAGGAATTCCTCAGTGAGTCCATGCTGATGACCCACAGACCACACCTTGTGAAACACAAACCTAGGAAGGATGGATGAACTACAAGTCCTCCAGTGAATCCCTCTTTCTGCCATAAATCGAGCTATAGAGAGAAGTAGGTTATGTTCAATGTTATATTTGCTAACAAGAGCCCAGAGTACATATTCTTGCTGCAGGATTTTAAAAGAGCTATATGTTTTTAGGAGCTTTGAATCATCTTATAAAAGTCAAAAACATAATCAGACTTATGTTAGACTAGAAGATGGACAAGGAGGAATATTCCTAAGTTAGGGCCAGTATTCCTTAGAAAGACTTCTGTGCCTGCCTCAGGGCTGAGTCCCAATTTTTCACAATGGAGAATATCACTGACGTCATCTGGCCTGGAAAAATAACATGTAAGGTATTTATACATGCCTCACCTCTGCCTTAAAAAATAACAATCTCGATGATGAACCCATGAAACAATTAATTTTAAACGGTGTCCTATTAAAATCTCCAGGGCAAAATTAGTTGGAAAATGTGCCCTTGAGTATCTAAACAAGTTGATCAGCTATACATAACTGTTGACTATCAGCTAATTAAGTTTCGAAGGATATTTCTCATAAAAGTTGATCTAAAACATTTTAGAGTAGTTGGCTTTAAACCTTCCCTTATGACAGTACTTATAGAGCAGGACCACTCTGGAGACTACTTCCGCTTGTGACTATAGACCCACATCTTCAGCAAATAGAATCAGAGGAGTAGGATTCTAACTCATCTAAAAGTAGTTCGACTCATGAGTGTACATTTTTTTTGAGGTCTGAAAGAAAGTAAAATATATTCCTCTTTAAACTATACTTATCTAATCTCTCAGTAGACTGTCTTTCCTCCTGGTTTTTGAATCTCACAATTGTATTAAATTACAAGTAATGTGTAAATATCAGTAACTGGGATATATAGTCAATTCATTTGACAATTCTGACTAGTTCCTGACCAAAATCAAAGGCAAGAACAACTGTGAACAATTTAGTTCCTCACCTATTTCTCCAGAATAACAAAAGTGGAATAAATTCTCAAAGCTCACTTATTAGCCTGAGAAATAAAACTAGCAATCTGTCAAGGAACAACTGCTATCTTTAAATGGACTGTCCTGAATAGACAAGTATTTAAAGGAGTGAAAAATGTTACTGTTTAAATATGGGACAGACTAGTGTGTTCATATATGAAATCAGATGAAAGATAAGAGCCAGAAAGTTGGGATCCACGACTCCTCACACTGCTCCAGCCACATAGCTCTTATTTTATCAGGTTTTTTGTTGGTTGGTTGGTTGGTTGGTTGGTTGGTTGGTTGGTTGGTTGGTTGGTTATTCTTCCAGGTAAGATTCCATCTAGGAAAAACATTTTCTTGTAAAATGTTTAAATATAACCTAGAAAAATTATCCTGAGTCTAAGCACAGAGGACTCTCCAACAGCATTAATATGAATAAACAAAATAACCATTAATTATAATAGACCACAAGGATTTGGGGTGGGAGGAAGTATTTATTAGGTGTTCTAATTAACTTTAGAGTCTAACTATATTAATGAGGAAGCGTCACCAGACCAAATAAAGGAGATCTGTGCTAAGTTCAAGATGCTTTGTTCCCCAGATTAAAAACTAAGACAAAGAAGACTCCGGAGTGTTAATAAAAAGCTCTGCACTTTGGCAATTTCACTCTCAAAATTATGAACACTTTGCTGTCAACCCATTTCAAATGCTTAGACTTAGAGCCTCTGACATGAAATTTATTATACTTGGTTTGGGGAGAAGTGATAGGTTTAAAATAAAATTAGTGATGGCCTTTTCCAAATACTACTTCATATGATACCTCACAATCCGGTCAGTTTGAGGCTTTGTTTTGTCTGTTGTTCCTCTATTTTAAAACTAAGAGGAAGTCCTTGTCAAGCCAAAAATTTGGATTTAGAGAGGAAAGATTTACAATTTCCCCAGTTATGAAATTAAGAAAGCCAGTTTAATTTGTTTATAATTTGTTAAGAAAGGAAGAAAAGAAGAATTGATCTAAGAAGTTGAGGCTTAGTTTCAAGATCTTTAAACAGCAAAAGTCAGCAATAAAATTAGAAAGCTATATTCCACCTCACACTCCAAAAACCCTAATCTTACTGGTCAGATTTACAGAACAGAGAGCCAGCTGATGGGTCAAAATTGAGCAGTCAGGTCAAGCCATATATCCCAAGGCTGGGAATAAATAGGAAAAGGCTGACCATTTTTTCTTTAACACTAGCTTCAGGGTAGAAATCAGATTTACCTTGTGCAATCATACAGATTTATGCTTCTTTCCCAAAGAAATATTATCAATGTGACTGAAGAAAAATAATCTAGTCATTTAAAATTGCATTATATTTTTATAATAAAAGAATAATAATATATTAATAAAACTTTACGAGATATATACTATCTTATATATGAGAAAACGTAGGCTCAAAAAGGATTTTGTTTTCTTTCTTTATTTCGGTTGGGATGTGAAGTGGACAGGTGGCTGTGGTGGGCTGGGGAGCTGACAGGAGACTGTGGCTGGTTTTTAACCTGGAATAATCCCTCCCTTTGCTGAAGCAATCTGCAGCCTCACTCTGAACTTCAAGGCCCTTGAGTCTTTGAAGAAGGAGCTACAGAAGCCAGAGGGAAGGTGCTCAGTGATGAGGTGGCAACTGCTTCCCACAGAGGGCCCCGGGCCCCTTTGCAGGGGTGAGGCTGAGTGGACTCTTAGCAACATGGAAGGACAAACAGGCACCTGCTCTGTTCCCCAAGGGTGACAGCTGACCACAGTTGTCCAAGGACGATTCTGCTGGTGACAGACTCAGGGTAATTCTCAGGTTTGCTCAAACACGATCCGGGGGAGGGAATCCATTATAGGGCGGAACGTGAGGCCACACCGGAAAGGGAGAGAAGTGATGGCTGATGGAGCATGGCCAGTGGAGCACGCCCGGTGGGCCAGGCAGGATCAGGGGCGCTTTCCACGCAGTATCTCATTAAACCTCCTGAAGGCCTGGGAGGAAGGTGGTGGCGCCATCGTGTCCACTGTGTACCTGCTGCCTCAGTCCCAGGACAACTGTGATTGGGGCCTGACCGCCGGCTATGCCGCTGTCCGGGGCCTTGGAGGAGCCACACTGCGAAAGTGGCTGTCACCTCCCGGGTTTGCTGAGGGTCCCCGTGGGAGAATGCCGCACACCCCAGCTTTCCAGAGCCTTCCACGGCCGTGAGCATCCTGGTGCTACATTGGAGGAGCTCAAGGCCGCAAAGTCCAGGATCACAGTCTTGTGACAGGAGAGGCCTGACAGGCATAGGAGCCCAGCACAGCGCTCCCGACGCGCCCAGCACCCGGGCATGGCCAGCTTGGCCAGGTTGGCCAGGTGGACAGACGCTGCACCCTCCTCACTGACGTTGTCATCTTCTCTTCTTTACAGTGCACAAGCCTCGCGCTGAAGGGAGAAGAGCCTCCTCATGATGTCCACTGCGTGTGTAGCGTGATATCCACGAGATGGAGCCCTGGTGGCAGCTGGGCGGAGGCCACCGCTGGCATGCCACTCAGCCTGCTGGCCTGCCTGCCCTCCCGGGCCTGCCTCACCCCTCAAAAAGGATTTTAAAATGTGCTTTGAATTTTTTTGTTTGTTTTCCAAGTCATATGGTCAATTTTTATCTTTTTAATATTTTTTTTATTTTTCAGTTACAGTTGACATACAATATTAGTTTCAAGTGTACAATGTAGTCATTAGATATTTATATAACATATGAAATAATCACCTCCATAAATCCAGTGCCCATCTGACACCATACATAGTTTACAATGTTACTGACTATATTCTCTATGCTGCATTTTACATCCCAATGACTATTTTGTAACTACTGATTTGTACTTCTTAATCCCTTCCCCATTTAACCCATCCCCACAACCCCCTCTCATCTGGCATCCATCAATTTATTCTCTGTATTTAATAAGTGCGTTTCTGTTTTGTTTGTTTGTTTGTTTTGTTTCTTAGGTTCCACATATAAGTGAGATCATATTCTATTTGTCCTTGTGTGACTTACTTCACTCAGCATAATACCATCCATGTTGTTGCAGACGGCAAGATTTCATTCTTTTCTATGGCTGAGTAATAGTTCATTGTATATATGTACCACTTCTTTTTTATCCATTCATCTATTGATGGACACTTAGGTTGCGTCCATATCTTAGCTATTATAAATAATGCCGCGGTGAACATGTGGATGTATATGTTCAAATAAGTTTTTTGAGTTTCTTCAGATAACTATCCAAAAGTGGAAATATGGGATTCTTCTTTGTCTTTTGTTATAGTCTTTATTTGAAAGTCTAATTCATCTTGTATAAGTATTGTTACCTTAGGTTTCGTTTGTTTGTTTCTATTTTCATGAAGTATCTTTTTTCATCCCTTTATTTTGTCTGGTGTGTGTTTTTGGATCTGAAGTGAGTCTCTTGTAGGCAGCATATGTAAGGGTCTTGTTTTCTTTTCCATTCAGCTACCTATGTGTTTTTATTGGAATATTTCATCCATTTACATTTAAAGTAATTTTGGATAGATATGTGGTTATTGTCATTTTATTATTTATATTTTTATCTTTTTCTTTCTTCTTTTCTTTAAAGAAGCCCCTTTAACATCTCTTGTAATAGTGCTTTGGTTTGATGAACTCCTTTAGCTTTTTCTTGCCTGGGAAGCTCTTTATCTTTGACTCTAAATGATAGCCTTGCTGGGTACAGTAACCTTGCTTTTCATCACTTTGAATATTTCACGCCAATCCCTTATGGTCTGCAAAGTTTCTGTTGAGAAATCAGCTCAGTCTTACGGGAGCTCCCTTATAGATAACTGCTTTTCTTTTACTACTTCTAAGATTCTCTCTTTATCTTTAACCTTTGGCATTTTAATTATGAAGTGTCTTGGTGTGGGTCTCTTCAGGTTCATCTTGATTGACTCTCTGAGATTCCTAGGTTCGTATGTCTACTGCCTTCACCAGGTTAGGGAAGTTTTCCATCATTATTTCTTGAAATAGGTTTCCAATTCCTTGTTCTCTCTCTCTTCTCATTCTGGTACCTCTACGATGCAAATGTTGGTATCTTAATGCTGTCCCGCAGGCTCCTTAAACTATCTTCGTTTTGTTTTTTTTTTAATTCTTTTTTCTTTTTGCTGTTCTG
>NW_011888826.1:3149055-3154738 GCF_000151845.1 Pteropus vampyrus
TTTTTTTTAATTCTTTTTTCTTTTTGCTGTTCTGATTGGGTGTTTTCTGCTACCTTATCTTCCAAATCGCTGATTCAATCCTCTGCTTCATCTTATCTACTGTCGATTCCCTCTAATGTATTCTTTATTTTAGACTAGTTCTTTTATAGGTTTTCTACCTCCATTTTTATGTTTCCTATCTCTTTCTTGAAGTTCTCACTGACTTCTCACCGAGAGCATTCTTATAACCAGTGTTTTGAACTCTGCATCTGGTAGATTGCTCGTCGCCATTTTGTTTAGTTCTTTTTCTCGAGTTTTGTTCTGTTCTTTCATTTGGGACATGTTTCTTTGTCTCCTCATTTTGGCTGCCTGTGTTTGTTTCTATGTATTAGTTAAGGCTGCTATGTCTTCCAGTCTTGGTAGAGTCGCCTTATATATCAGGTGTCCTGTGAGGCCCAGAGGGAGTCACTCTGGTCACCTAAGCCAGGTGATCCAGGTAAATCTCTTGCATGGGTAGTGTATGCCCTCCTGTTGTAGTTGAGCCTTGATTGCTGCTGGCATATCATTGGGAAGGATTGACCCTCAGGCTAATTGGTTGTGAGGACTGGTTATGACTATAGTAAATGAGATGTTGTGCAGGGGCTGACCCCATAGAGCAGGATTTGCTTTAACAGGGCTCTGGTTCCTGCCCTGTCTGCCTTTTGGGTGTGTTGTTTGTGGAGGTAGTTGGGTGATGCTCTGGTGTGGTCTGAACCTGGCCACCAGGTGTGTTGGTTCTAGGGCCTCTTAGGATAAGCTCTGGTGCAGGCCGAGTTCAGCCACTACTAGTGCCCTTCCTGGGGCCACTTGATATGAGCTACAAAGTGATCTTCAGACGGTTGCCACTTGTGCTCAGCTTGGAGGTGCCTGGGAGAAGCTAAGTTGCAAAATGAGGCTGGCTGCCACTAAGCACTAAGCTTAGGGCTGCTTAGGAAGTGGTATGGGGAATGTCAAGGCCAGATGCTGCTTGTTTGGGCTTTGTGAACCTGTCACAGATTTTAAGAAAGTCTTCAACATGAACCAAGATAGCCTGTTCATATGGAAAAGCCACTGGAATTAGCATGAGTGGGCCTGCAAGTTGGGTCGGTGGGGGGTTTCAGGGCATCACCAAGGCAGGGTGACCAGTGTTATAGCCAGGTTGATGGAGACTCAGATATGATGGCTGCCTATGTCTGCACACTGGGAGAAGGGAGGGCTCAACAAAGGAACAATGTTTTCTGCCAGCACCTTTGTCTGGGAGAAAACTGCTTCTCCAACTCTCTCCCTGAAGCCAGACAATTCACTTCCTTCCTCTATGTCCCTGGCACCCCACAATCTGCAACCCCAGCACTTGAGCTCAGAGCAAGTGAGTCTATCAGCGAGTAGGTTCATTCACAGGCCCTTTAAGAGGAACACCTGGGACTCCATTCACCCTCTGTCTCACTCAGCCACAAATTCTACTGGTTTTCACAGCCAGTCGAACCCAGCAGTGGAACACTGAGCCAGGAAGCCTGGTGTGGGGTGGGGAGCCCTTGCTCCACCAGGGGGACCTCTGCAGCTGAGATATCCCTCCTGATTCTCAAACACCACATATGGCTGTGGGACCAGCTAGTTCCGCATCTCTGCCCCTCTTACTAGTCTTTGTGTGGCTTATTCTATATGTCCTTGGTTTTAGGACTTCTTTTCAGCTAGTCTACAGGTGATTCTCAGTGACAGTTGTACTATAGTTTAGTTGTAATTTTGATGTCAAAACTTGCTCTGAATTTTATAAAGAGAAAATATTTTTGAAGTGAGCAAGTCAACCTGTCCACTTAATGCAGAAATTTCATCTACATCTCCAAATAGTGATTATTTATTCTGTTTGAATACTTTCTGTGATTCCAGAAAAGTCATTCCACTTTTGAACAACACTAATTATTAGAAAGCTCTTTCTCATATAAAGGTAAAATTCACTTCTCCATGAATTTTTGATGGGTCTTAGTTCTGAGCTTTGTACATTCACAGAATAAATTTAACTCTTTTACATACATAACCCTTAACATTCGGAGGTATTTATTTCAGTCGATGGCTTACACCCTACTCTAATACTGGTCATTGTTTTATGGATACACTCTGATTCACAAACAGTGCTCTCAAAAAAGTAATGGTCACACTGGATATGATCCTTTTCACATGATATGTAAGCGTACGGTGGGGAACTCTCAGATCCTCTGACCTGGACATCAACCCTGGTTGTACTGAATCAATTTCATATTTGCGTTGTACTTTTAGAGCCATGTGTTACATCCTACAACCTCTAATTTTTTTATACAAACCACATTTAAGCTACCATCAAGCAATTTGTTTCTTAATAGCGTTCACCACATTTATTTTGTCCGACTTGATTCATATTAGTGGTAAATTTAAAGTGTTAAGATATTTTTAAACCTTGATATTGTGACCTAACATATGAACTATTCCAAATTTTTTAATCTAAACTTTATATGCTCTCTACAGTTTTACCCAATTTGATAGTAAAATTATTGACAAGATCCAGGTGAATTATAGAATCTTCCTAAATTGATTATCATTAACAAATAGTCTTTGGAGAACAGTTATCACTAAGGGATATAAGCTTACCCACATGTCTGTTCTAAATGTAGGTTTTATTATTATTCAGGTATGGTGAAGCCAATAGATCAGGAGATGACTGCCATTGAAGAATTAGTTTGTTACAGATCCCAAGAGAAAGGGACACATCACGCCAAGCAGAGCCACATGGGGAAACATCAGGGTCATTCAGGAGGCAGAAGGAGTAATAAGAAAGTGTGGACAGAAGCCTTTATTGTGGTTGTTACTGGAAGGAATGGGTAAGGCTGGGTAAGCAGCAAAGCAGGGGAGGGGTTACATAGTTTGAATAATTTCAGCAGGCTCTGGGCTATAGGGGCGGTCCCTAGTTGTCTGGTGTCTGGCCTTGAGATGATTTAGGGCAAGAGGTGGGTAGGAATATGAATTTGGGATTGGTTGGTTTGCATATCAAAGATGGGCTTGTAGGCAAGTTGTTTGTCATTTCTAGGAATTAGCTAACCCTGGGAGAAAGCCAATGGTCAGTGAAACCCCGAAGCCAGATCATCAAGAATATAGAAAATAAGATAATGTAGTTAATACAATATGCCAAATTTGTCTCTAAAGACAGTGCCCTGCTCTGACCTAACTACACCAGGCTTGTGGTATCAGCCATCAACCTATGCTTTTTCCTCTTGTTAAAAAGTAGATTCCTAAGACACACGCTAGACCTTCTGAGGCTATGAACCTGCAGGAAGCGAGGAGGAAACAGTGTGGGCAGTGGGGGCTGGGGGGAGGTAACAAACCAACCTCACATACAATCCCTTAGCATGAAGAACCACAAGGGAAGCACAGGCATTGTGGGAGCCCCCATGCCAGCGGGGACAGCCCTGCAGAAAGCCTCTTCCCTGGAACAGATTTCCTAGTTTCTCAGCGAAAAGAAATTGACTTTCAATTGCTTGACTTTTTTTTAGCAAAATCTTCCCTGACAAGCTAGAATATCATGCTTTCAAGACATAGCACTGAGGTACGTTTTCCAGATTTCCAAGCAGGGGTGTGAACAAAGAGAAGTGTCAACACTGAATATTCATCTGTGCTCTCAGAGCAGCAGAAACGCTGACACAAGGGTTACGATCTGAATCGTTCTGTCATAAAAATAAGCCTAACAGAACCTGAAAGGACAAGACCAGCTTGGAACCCCCGCTGAGACTCCAATTTCTCTTCTCACTGACCCTTTCAACTATGTGACATCTCCACAAAAACACAGCCACAGGCAAGAAAGGATGGAGCTCAAATTGTCTCCGTTCCCATCTCTTCTGAGTAAATTCTCTAAAATCTAGAATAGCAGAAAACAATAGCTAGATAAATACTACTATCATCCCCACTCACAGTTTACTTTGGACCAGACCCCTGGATTTATTGGCCACCATCAGAGAGGGAGGCAGGGCTGGACTACAGGCCAGTTGGTACAATATGACTTCTGAGAAAGCCCAGTTGATGTTTCCTGCCTGACTCTCTTAGCTTCCACCTAAAATCCTGGTGGCACTGAGGCTCCAAGGAAATCACTGCCAATATTATTTTTTTTTTTCTTCCTAAACGCATAAACCTAGGGATCTGGGGTAAAGGATGCTTCCTGGAAAGTCCTCAGGATTTCCCTCCCCTCTCAGCTCTCCCAAGTCCGTATTGCCAAACTGGCAGCAGGATGCTTCATATTGCAAAAGATATTGAAATGCTATCCCACGGCCTGGGGGAGGGGGAGGATGGAGGAGATAAAATGGTGTAAATGCATTTATCTACTTTGTCAACTTCTTTGCTTCCTCAGAGCCAAGGTAGGTGTCACACCAGAAAACGACATTGCCTCTTTGCATAGCTGCTAAGCATACAGCTTTGTGCTCAGACATGCTGGGTTCAAATACCACCAGATCCACTAGTTGTGTGACCTTGGGCAAGTTATTCATCTCTTGGTGTCTACACGTCCACATCCGAGGAGCTGGGACAAATAAAAACCCACCTTAGAGGGTAATGTGAGAACTCAGTGGAATAGGTGTGTTAACGTACTTAGCAAAGTGTCCGGTGCACAAATGGTCCTCTCATCTCAGATGGTACAGAGGAGACCCACCATGCCTGCACTGTGCAGGGGCCCAAGGCACACAGTGCTCTCTGGATGGGTGTATGCGGGCCGGGAAACTAAGAGGAAAAGATCTCCCTGCCATCTCTCTTCCACATATTCATCCCCCCAAAATTCCTGTGACAACAGTGGAGATTAAATCTGTGGTAAGAGAAACCCAAGAGGTTTGTGTGCTCCAGGTACCTTGCCTTTTATGTCAACCTGCAGCCAGTGTTTTAGTGTAGGAGATGCTCAAATTGTCACTGGCAAGTAAGCCTAACTTGCGCTAGTGCATTAACCATGTCTTTTATTTTCCATGCTCTGATGCTTTGACATCTGCATCTTGTTGACCCTAGAGGGACTGCCCCTCCCAGGATTAGCCAGTTCCTAGAGAGAGTGAACAACTCACCTGCTAGTGCATTTTTCAAATACAAACCAACTAATTCAGAGCCCACACCCCACCTGCCTCCTTTATCAGGTTCTCACACTCTGAGCCACTCTCCATGTGCCCTAATCACCACAGGGCCAGGTACTAGACAACCAAGAACAGCCCCTGTGCCCCCAAGCCCACTGAAACTATTGAAACCAGCCAATGCCAAGCCTGCTTATCTTGCCTTACTGTTCCTCCCTCTGGAAACCACAATAAAGTCTCTTGTCCACATTTATCCCCTCATTCTCTCTGCCTCCTAACTCACCCTGGTGATCTCCCGTGTGGCCCTGTCTGGTGTGGCCTGTTCCCTCCTCTTGGGAACTGTGAGTAACAAACTACCTTCCCAGTGACAATCATCTCCTGCTCTGCTGGCCTCACCATAACTAAATAATAATAACACCTGTATTAAAACAGCTGGGCACTGAGAGTTTAAATGAGAAAAAGATAGCTCCTCAGGACATTAAGCACCTGGCCAGCCAGTCAGCCACCCTGAGCTAATTTCTAGAGGGCACAACATCAATAAACTGACTCACAAGTATACCAGGGTCATCTCAGGATTCCCTACCTGACAGAATGTAAACACACCCCACTTCCTCCAAAGCAGA
>NW_011888826.1:3154788-3159023 GCF_000151845.1 Pteropus vampyrus
CTGGTGTGGCCTGTTCCCTCCTCTTGGGAACTGTGAGTAACAAACTACCTTCCCAGTGACAATCATCTCCTGCTCTGCTGGCCTCACCATAACTAAGTAATAATAACACCTGTATTAAAACAGCTGGGCACTGAGAGTTTAAATGAGAAAAAGACAGCTCCTCGGGACATTAAGCACCTGGCCAGCCAGTCAGCCACCCTGAGCTAATTTCTAGAGGGCACAACATCAATAAGCTGACTCACAAGTATACCAGGGTCATCTCAGGATTCCCTACCTGACAGAATGTAAACACACCCCACTTCCTCCAAAGCAGACCGATCCCTGGAGTAGAGCTGAGAGCCACCACAAGCACTGCAGCTTGTCGCCATGAGCACATGCTCACCACACAAGACACCCTAGTCATGGGGAGACTGAGAGAGACCAAAAGTTAGAAAAGACCTCGGAAATGTAGATTGATCATACATGGCCTGGTGCTTTCTACTAGGACCAATAATTTCTGTTTCTATCTAATATTTCAGCCTTTTAATGATGATCAAGAAGTCTTTCTGTTCAAAAAGACTGCAGAAGAGAAAGTCAAAGAGAGATAAGGAGAAGACAAAAGAGGAGGAGTAGGAAGAGGGAGAAAGGGAAAAAAAGAAAGAAGGAAGGCTAAAAGAATTATAGAAGATTAGGAAAATAGCTTGATAAATGAAATCGAGGAGACATAACTAAAGCTTCCATTGAACAAAATTAATGTGTTAGTTTGGTAGAGCTGTCACAACAAAATACCACAAGTTTGGTAACTTAAACAATAGAAAAGTATTTTTTCGCAATTCTAGAAGCAAGAAGTCCAAGATAAATGTGCCAGAAGATTTGGTTTCTCTCAAACCAAGACTTCTCTTTGGTTTGCAGACGACCTCTTTCTCACTGTGTCCTCACATAGTCTTCTCTCTGTGTCTGCACATCCCTGGTGATCCTCTTATAAGAAGAGAAAGGTTGTATGTCCAAAAATCCTCTTCTTATAAAGACCCCAGTTAGATTGGATTAAGGCCCACCGAGATGGCTCGTTTTAACTTAACCACCTCTTTAAAGGCCCTACTCCAAATACAGTCACATTCTGATGTACTGGGGCTTAGGGCTTAAAGACATGAATTTTGAGAAGACATAATTCGACCCATAATGATTGGTAACTTTAATCACTAGGCAAGTCTACATATGGCCAGAGGCCTGGGTTCGATTCCAGCTTCAGCCATTTACAAGCTGTATGGCTTTTTGACAAATTCTTTGCCCTCTAAGTGCCTCATTTTCCTTACCTATAAAAATAGAGATAATAATATCTACCTTTTAGAGATTTTTATGAGAATTAAAAAGGCATGTAGAGCAGTGACAGGCACTTGTTCGACTCAGAAAATGTTACTCTCCTTATAAGTATTATTATTTCGATGAAATTTATTCTGTCCTCAGTGAGTCGTATCACTTCTACTGTCCACTATGAGTAAAAGCACCACTGTGAAATGAAAGACAACTGCAAATAAGCCAAAATGTCAGTTTAGATCAGAAATATATTATCTTACTTTAAACATAAAAAAAAAAAAGATAAAATGTTAAGTAATAGAAGATCAGTTTTCCTGCATTCATTTAATACATGTTGAACAACACATAAAGAACATCAGCTCAGGCAAAGCAATGTTATTAGCCCTTAGCAGGATCTCACAGTCTCAGCCCTGTGAACACATGGGACTGTTTTATCCAAAAGCCTTAGGGACATTCACTAGTCCAACCAAGCAAGGTGTTTGGCATAATATCAAGGAAGCTGAACTAGAATGCATATGTAACTAACAAATTAACTGTACTGGACATAATTAGGAAAGCAATGAGATACAAAGGGTGGGGGTGGAGAGGAAATGAGCACGGAACTTAAATAATAAAAGCATTTGAGAAAGAGAATCTGCAGGTCTTTATCCAGAGCCACTGAAGGTACAGATATTGAATCTGTAGACATAAGTTCCCCTATCACTAGAGAGTTCTGCTTTTTTTGTAGGGCCAAGATGTCTCGTCTGATCTCACCCTAGCCACAAAAGCAGCTCCAGTGTTTCCAGGATTTCTGATCTTCAAAAAGATATTTAAGTTCTCTGTATTTCAGTTTCTTCAACTGTAAAATAAAAATGATGATACCTTCTTTGCAAGGCTGTTGTGAAAATTAACAAAAAGGAATAGGAAGTACTCAGCAATGGCAGGTATTTTATCGTTATTATTGTTATTTAATTATTATTCATTTCTCTGTGCCCCATTTCCACATCAAGAAACAACTCTGGATTATTTTAATTTAGTTTACAGAAACACTGATACCATGACATAGAGTACCCTGTACATCAGACACAAATATTCTGGTCTCTGTCATAAATTAGTACATTAGCTTTCTGGTGTGCATACTAAACTCTTGTGACTTTGGTTAGGTCAATCAGACTAATCAGTTCTGGAACACTAGTAAAACTAAACTTAAATATATGTAAAATTGAGGATCAGACCGGAACATCATCCTATGGTACTGCCATCATCCTGTGGCTGCCTTGATAGTATTTCCCTATCTTAGTTCTCTGCTTTCAACAAATGACGAATGGAAGGTCAAAGGTTTGAGGTAAAGCCATTATGTCTTTTCATCTCCACTCATAACACTCAGAATATTTGGTGAGATCAGGTGAAGGAAATTATCATAATTGCTTTTATTTTAAAGTGCAGCTTATCATTTGATTCTGATATCAATTCTGTGGATGTAGAGAGGACAGTGAATCACTGTCTTTTTTAAAATAAATAAATAAATAAAAACTAAAATATTGAGAAGTTAAAAATCTTGCTCCAAAAGATACAAACATCCAGTTATAAAATAAAAAGTCATGGAGATGTATTACAGACAGCAAGGAGATTATAGTTAATGATACTGCATTGCATATTAAAGTTGCTGAGAGAGTAGATTCTAAAAGTTCTCATCACAGGGGAAAAGATTATAACTATGTATGGTGATGAATGTTAACTAGATTTACTGTGGTGATTATTTCGCAATATATACAAATATTGGATCATTGTATACCTGTAACACAGGAGCTCCAGGCCAGGAACCTGCACCTGGGCCTTGGATATTCTGAAAAAACCACCAGGAGGGCCATTAGAGTGAGACATGCCTTTTATTACTCATAGTACAAGGAGGCTTCAGCACTTGACCAAGAGTGGGATTGCCTCATCCTGGGGAACAAGAGTCTTCCCCCTAAAATGAGAGCCAGACGTGCTGCCTAGCTAGCGGTGGAGAGGACGGAACCACCCATGTCCTCGAAAGGAGCAGGGAGATAATGTCCATGGAAATGGCCAAAGGGGCAGACAGAGCCCATGGGAGCAACAGGAAGTGTCCTTGGGGGCAAGCACGGCCCCGGGAATGCTTTGCTCATTGTCCTCCTTGGGGCTACTGACCCAACAGTCCTCTTTGCCTCCTGCGTACTTGGAGGAGCTATGTTTGAATTAACCCCACAACACCTGAAACTAATATAATGTTACATGCCAATTATAACCTCAATAAAGGTCAATAAGTCTTTCCCCAAATCATTCAGTTGCTATCGGATAGTCAGAATTTACACAGAGCATTCCACCATAACCTCTTGCAAAATAATACAGGATTACGTTTATACAAGATTCAGCCTATCTTTTGAGTACTCCCTTTTTAGAGGAAATCTTTCCCTTGCAATCGTTTCTGGTACTGCAGTAAAACATTTTAATGGCCACTGACACTTCATATTGTAAAACAGAGCAAGGAGGGCAACATATATTACGGTAAATTGGAAAAATTAGGCTGAACTCTTGACATTAAAAAGATGTTCTGGAAATGGCTGGGTACTTCCTACTGAACCAATCTTCCCACAAATAACCACTATACACTCTGGATGAAATATAAAAACAACTACCTGAAGATACTAAAGAACAAACAAAAGCAGGAAGATACTGACAGGGTCTTGACACAAGGAAAAAGGGAAGACAGCTGGGCGAGTTTCCAATTTATATGGTTTTTAAACCGAGGGGAGGTCCCAGTCTATATCATGTGGCTAAATCCGGAATTTAAAAAAATATAATTTTCAAGTTTGGCTGAATTAAAGAACAAGAGAACTGAGATTGGGAAGAACTAGAAGCTGGAAAATGAGGATGAAAATCTCAAATAAGAGAGAGCCAGAGAACCAAATTCTGTGTATAAACGCGGCCCAGAAATCTTTATC
>NW_011888826.1:3159073-3162054 GCF_000151845.1 Pteropus vampyrus
CCATGTCCTCGAAAGGAGCAGGGAGATAATGTCCATGGAAATGGCCAAAGGGGCAGACAGAGCCCATGGGAGCAACAGGAAGTGTCCTTGGGGGCAAGCACGGCCCCGGGAATGCTTTGCTCATTGTCCTCCTTGGGGCTACTGACCCAACAGTCCTCTTTGCCTCCTGCGTACTTGGAGGAGCTATGTTTGAATTAACCCCACAACACCTGAAACTAATATAATGTTACATGCCAATTATAACCTCAATAAAGGTCAATAAGTCTTTCCCCAAATCATTCAGTTGCTATCGGATAGTCAGAATTTACACAGAGCATTCCACCATAACCTCTTGCAAAATAATACAGGATTACGTTTATACAAGATTCAGCCTATCTTTTGAGTACTCCCTTTTTAGAGGAAATCTTTCCCTTGCAATCGTTTCTGGTACTGCAGTAAAACATTTTAATGGCCACTGACACTTCATATTGTAAAACAGAGCAAGGAGGGCAACATATATTACGGTAAATTGGAAAAATTAGGCTGAACTCTTGACATTAAAAAGATGTTCTGGAAATGGCTGGGTACTTCCTACTGAACCAATCTTCCCACAAATAACCACTATACACTCTGGATGAAATATAAAAACAACTACCTGAAGATACTAAAGAACAAACAAAAGCAGGAAGATACTGACAGGGTCTTGACACAAGGAAAAAGGGAAGACAGCTGGGCGAGTTTCCAATTTATATGGTTTTTAAACCGAGGGGAGGTCCCAGTCTATATCATGTGGCTAAATCCGGAATTTAAAAAAATATAATTTTCAAGTTTGGCTGAATTAAAGAACAAGAGAACTGAGATTGGGAAGAACTAGAAGCTGGAAAATGAGGATGAAAATCTCAAATAAGAGAGAGCCAGAGAACCAAATTCTGTGTATAAACGCGGCCCAGAAATCTTTATCAACCACTGAATTACACTGGAGTGAAACAGGGAAGACAGACTTTGCACTTGGGGGTTCAAGTTAATTCCCTGCCAGATCAAAACATCAATGCTTTTTGTAGTAAAACAGGAGAATCCACAATCTATATATTGTCTCACTGAAAATAGCCTGGACACATTCCAAAATTATTTGACATACAAAAAAAAAAAAAAAAACTAGAAAAGCTTTAAACTTTAAAGTATGTTGCTATCTATGGTCATGCCACCCTGAACAAGCCCGATCCTGTCTGATCTCAGAAGCTTAAGCAGGGTCAGGCCTGGTTAGTACTTGGATGGGAGACCACCTAGGAAGACCAAGTGCTGTAGGCGTAAAAATTAAAAAATAAGGGATTGTAAACTGACAAAGTCCTTGCAATCTGTGAGGTTAACTAAGGGTTGCCTCATCTAAAAAAAAAAAATTAAAGAAATAAAAAATAAATAAAGTATGTTGCTTACTTAAAAAAAAAAACACACACACCATCAGCAGATACTATCTTTGAGATGATCCAGAGGTTAAAGTTCATAGACAAAGATTTTAAATCAACTGTTATGACACAATCTAGGACATAAAAGACAATATGCTCATAATTAATGCAAAGCGAGAGAATCTAGGCAAAGAAATTGAAACTATTTTTTAAAAGAATGAAATGGAAATTCTATGACTGAAAAGGATCATACTTGAAATTAAACGTTCACTGGATGAGCTTAGGAGCAGGTTAAGATGTCAGAATAAAAAAGATAAAAATAGAAATTATCCAATGTGAAAAAACAGAAAAGAAATATTTTTAAAAGTCAACAGAACCTCAGGGAACTATAAGGTCCCCAGAAAAGAAATATTTTTAAAAGTCAACAGAACCTCAGGGAACTATGAGGTCCCCAGTTGAAAGAAGGATTTAGAAAGTCATCAATACCAGTGGTCATACATAATTGTTCCAAGATCATCTGTTAGCTAAATGTCTCAAAGATGGAATTATCCCTCATTCACTTGTGGACAAAAACTCTGAATGACCTTATTAAATATAAAGCATACAACCCCAAAATTTCCAGTAGTACTAAGAAATCTGGTCATAATGGCAAGATAAGCTTGATAATGCAGACCATGTGAAAGTAAAGAATATATTATTTCTTGGAAATACATAAAGCTTCAAGAACTAAAAGCCCTCTGAAAGATATGGACTAAAAAGTCTCATCGATGTAGAAGAAAAACTGAGTTATAAAAAAACGACTCAGCCTTTTATAGAGGCTTGCCAATAGACGCTGCGTCCTAAGCAAGAATCATTTGCTTGACAACCAGATTCTGCAACCTCAGCTAGTCTGAGGAAGTATTATTTTTCTGTGAGGTCTTGTAAAACTACCCTGAAACTTTAAGAAGACAATCCCAGAAAAAGAAATCAATCGAACTATGGCATTGCCACATCAGTAACTGGAATGAGTAAGCATAATCGTTCTTGAAAATACTGCTACACTTCTGTGCATTTTCTTCTACTTTTTAAGGTATTTGAAGCATTAGATAAATGAGATTTTTAATGTTATTTAATGTTTAAAAGAGTTTGGTTAAATAAATTTGCAATCGATGCTTAAGCATTAGAGTAATTTAATTTGTTGAATGTGTAAGTTTTGATTTATTCATCATAAGTAGTATGTAAATACTTAGAGGAATATTAATCATTTACATTTAATGTTTGAAGGAATGTTAATCATTTTTTAAAATTATAACATTTACAAAATTAACATTAAATAAAATATAAGGTCCCTCTCAATATCTTTATTCTGTTTCTCACTGTCTCTCTCACTCTCTGTCTCTGAGAGGAGACCTCACTCTATCTGTGGAGTGTTACCCCTTTTCTAACAAACTTTCCTTTTGACTCGAAAAAAATAAAATAAAATAAAATAAAACATAAATAGTTGCTAGTGCTATTCACTGTTCGAGGTACTTTTGTTCATGGAGAAGAATTCAGTCAACCAGTTTTCATAAAGTTCTATAGCAAATGTGGACAAAACCTAAAAGAAAATGGATATTTTAT
>NW_011888826.1:3162104-3171606 GCF_000151845.1 Pteropus vampyrus
TATGGCATTGCCACATCAGTAACTGGAATGAGTAAGCATAATCGTTCTTGAAAATACTGCTACACTTCTGTGCATTTTCTTCTACTTTTTAAGGTATTTGAAGCATTAGATAAATGAGATTTTTAATGTTATTTAATGTTTAAAAGAGTTTGGTTAAATAAATTTGCAATCGATGCTTAAGCATTAGAGTAATTTAATTTGTTGAATGTGTAAGTTTTGATTTATTCATCATAAGTAGTATGTAAATACTTAGAGGAATATTAATCATTTACATTTAATGTTTGAAGGAATGTTAATCATTTTTTAAAATTATAACATTTACAAAATTAACATTAAATAAAATATAAGGTCCCTCTCAATATCTTTATTCTGTTTCTCACTGTCTCTCTCACTCTCTGTCTCTGAGAGGAGACCTCACTCTATCTGTGGAGTGTTACCCCTTTTCTAACAAACTTTCCTTTTGACTCGAAAAAAATAAAATAAAATAAAATAAAACATAAATAGTTGCTAGTGCTATTCACTGTTCGAGGTACTTTTGTTCATGGAGAAGAATTCAGTCAACCAGTTTTCATAAAGTTCTATAGCAAATGTGGACAAAACCTAAAAGAAAATGGATATTTTATGCACATTTCTACATCATCGTATACTACTCAAATTCCAGCTTAAGAGATTTTTAACTTTAGTGTTCTAAGTTTCATTCTCAACGGATCCAATTTAATCTTGTTTTAATGAGAAAATAATTTAATATTGTCTCAACAACTATAGTTACAGATCAAGGAAAAAGATGATTTTTGCATTCCTGGCTGAGATTCATGCCCCACCAGAAACACATTTGATGTTAGATCATTTTTCTTTTGAATGGCCATGTCTAGTTCATCTGTCAAGCTGGCAAGGGGCCCACACACAAGGTAATAACCAGATTCCAGTGAAAATAGATACCAAAACAAAAAGGCCAAAAAGACAGATCCTGCAAACTGGCTGCAAATGTCATTTCTTCCTACACATACCTTTTTTTATGTAATTATTTTACTCTATTTTTCTGTTTTTAGAATACTGTAATTAGTTAATTAGTGCCCTAGCAGCATCCAAAAGCGACTGATAAGTGAGACATTTCT
The DNA here is from genome assembly GCF_000151845.1 of Pteropus vampyrus. Taxonomy (NCBI): domain Eukaryota; kingdom Metazoa; phylum Chordata; class Mammalia; order Chiroptera; family Pteropodidae; genus Pteropus; species Pteropus vampyrus. The sequence continues at coordinate 3,163,220 of NW_011888826.1, forward strand.
TTTTAGCATCAGAAACTTAAATTTTAAGATGACTTATTTACATATATTAATTTACTGGAATCATTATTCTTTTTGGTGGTCAAATTGCCCTCTGTAGATGCCTCCTGTGTCTTTTGGAGATGACCCTAGTAATCTTTTAAATGGTGGTAAAATATACACAGCATGAAATTTGTCATTTTAACTATTTTTTTAATTTATTTATTTTTTTTGGTGAAAGTGGTTAATGAAATCCAGTACGTTTCAGTTGTACACTTTAACAGTAATGCATATATATATTTACACCGTGTGTTCCCATGGTTGGATTCCTTTCTGTCACCACGTATTTGACTCTCTCTACCCCATCTATCTCCCCCCTCCTCTCTCTCCTCATCCTCTGGTAACCACTAGTCTATAGTCCATGTCCATGAATCTATCTGTTTGTCCTGATCATTTGTTACTTTTAGGTTTATATCCCACATATAAGTGATATCATGTGATTTTCAACTTTTCTGTCTGGCTTATTTCGCTTAGCAGGATAATCTTGAGGTCCATCCATGTTGTCGCAAATGGCAGTATTTCATCTCTTCTTATGGCTGAGTAATATTCCATTGTATAAATATACCACAGCTTCTTTACCTTTCTTATTTTTAAGTGTCTTGTTCAGGGACATTAAGTATATTCACGTTGTTGTGCAACCATAACCACCATCCTTCTCAGTTTAATTTTAGATATTTGGGACCAAAAGGGATCTGAAAATCAAAACAACCAGTAACTGTATAGACCTCAAAAGCAGACTGTTAGAAAATAATAATAATCAGCAGGATGTAATGTTAGCCTTTCTCAGATCCCGGTCACTTGTTTCGTCCCCAATGTGCGACTGAACCCTAGTAGCTTCCACATGAAATTTTCTCACTCAAAATCTAATCAGTGCTTCCCCTACCAAGGAATCAAAGTAATTAAGCAAAAATATGTATCATTTTTGCCTAACAAATTGGTAAAATCTAAAGATTACTTATAGCTGGCATTGGTAATGAGCAGCATACTTTCATGTCATGATGGTATTAGTACAAAGAAGATCAGCTTCTGGAAGAGGAAATCTGGCAATACGTAATCAGGTTTTTAATATGCATGCCCTTTTATCCAGCAATCTGACTTCTGTGAATTTATCTTAAGGAAATACCTAGAAAGCATACAAAGTTATATGTATAAGTATGTTCATTATGATGTTATTTGTAATAGTGAAAAAATGGAAAGCATGTTTTCTCAATTCTCAATAGAAACTTCATTAAATAAATTACAGTACAGCCATGAAATGGAATGTTTCCATGCAGATTTAAAAATAATCATGAAGAATCAATATTAACTATAAAGAAAAATGTCCACATGTTACATTTAATAAAAAAGATTACAAAACAGCATGTATAACACGATCACATTTTTTATGTATGCAAGAAAAAATATAGCAAGGTGCACATCAAAATGTTAATAAGATTTCTCTCTGGGTGGTGGCAATTTTCATTTTTATTTTACATCTTTTTTGCATTGTCTGGGTTTATTTTTATTAATATGTTATTTTTATTATAAGGAAAAATAAAGTTATGTTTCTTTTGAGAAAGAGTCTAGGAAAGAAAAAATAAAAGTAAAAAAGTTTTTAAGACTTACAAGACAAAGATACTGATGGACTTGGTTTGAGATGGTTGTTTACGCTGATTCGATGAGCTCTGGCCGTGACATTCCTGCACTGTCAATCAGGACTCCTCTCGAAGAAGGGGGATTATTCATCATGAGCCAGACAGCCTCCCCAGTTGTTGTGTAATATGCAACTTTACCAAGTTTATCAACACGCCAAAGGCAACTCCTAGACCTCTAGGGTTTAAACCAGGTGCTCCAATCACACCTACCCATTAGAAACACTTAGAAGCTAAAAAAGAGAAACTCCTACTACGAGCACACCCGCCTTTACCAAGATCCTGCGTTCATTAGTTGCGGGGAAGGCCCAGGCCTATTGTATTGTTTAACACTCTAAGTGATTATAATATTTAACCAGGGCTGAGAAAAAATGGCCTAGGCCCAGAGCAAGAAATTTTTGCTCTGGCATTAGCCTCTGTATAATCCAGAAGAGAGGTTTTCAAAAATGAGGAACAAGTTAGAAATGCAAATTTCTTGGCTTCGATCCAGACGTTCTTATTTAGTAGATTTGGGGTGGGGCCCAGGAATCTGAATTTTTAACAAGCACATCCCAGGTAATTCTGACAAAAGTGACAGAAGACCTATTGGGTTTAAAAAAAAAAAAAAAAGACTTTTTAACGAAAGATTGCAAGTGAAAGGTTTGGCATGCCTCAAGCTAGTCTCAAAAAAGGACAAAGCCATCAGACGTATTTGTACCGAGAAAGCTAACACTGAAGAGCATTTAGACTTCAAGAAGCTACTCTAACACTGGCCATAGAATGACATAGGAAGGAAGTTCAGTTTATTTATTAAGCAAGTGCATAATTTAAGTCTACTAGAGCCCGCTGTCCCCAGACTACAGCAAATTCCTACTTAACGTCGTGGATAGATTCTTGGAAACTGTGGCTTTAAGCAAAACAAAGTGCAACAAAACCAACTTTACCGTAGGCTGACTAATATAAACAAGAGTTAAGTTACTGTGGCATATTTCTGGTCACAAGAACAAACTTCTAAATCAAGACTCAAAATACCTTTACTATTAAACAATGGAATAAATGTGAGCTATACATGCATTTAAGAAAGATGAATAAACACAAGCAAGAGAGTGATTTTCCAGGCTGCTTATTCCAGTTCAGGGGAGTGGGTGGCAGGAGCCTGAGCCTCTCCAGGCAGCTCAGGGCACCAGGCGAGACCCTCCTCAAATAGGACACCCTTCCATCGCAGGGCCCCTCACACCCACACTCACCCACACTGGGACAATGTAGCCACACCCGTTCACCTCACGTCCAGTCACCTCACATGCACATCTTTAGGATGTGGGAGGAAGCTGGAGTCCCTGGAGAAAACCCCACAGACACGGGGGAATGTGTACATTCTGCATAGACAGTGGCCACACCGTGAACAGATTTTTTTTCTCATCAATGTTGTAACCAAACACGGTGAATAAATCACGTCACTGGGAGACCTGCGGGACCAGTGCAAGAGGAAAGGGGTCGTACTCACCAGAGCGCTACACTCTAGATGCAGAAACTGGCTTCCCTCTCGCAAATGCTCAAAAGAGAGTGGCCTCCGGCTCTTCAGACTCTCCCCCTTCATCTTCAGATGTCTAAGAAGCTAAAAGAGAAAGCAACACTCCTATGGTCTGAAAGGAAAATCAAAACGATGCTATGAAATAGATGAGTTAAGTTAGAAACTCATTTCTTGGGAAACTTTCAGATTTTCTCAATGCTCTCTGAATCCTCTTAGGAAAAAAAATTTTTAAGAGAAAATTATGGGACATTGCGTCACCGATATACTGCATTCCACCAAACTCCTGTTAGGACCCATCGAGAGCACTCGAGAAGGAATGAAGGAAGACGTGGTGAAAGAAGTAAGGAGTCTACAAAGTATGCAGCAAATCCGGAGGATTTAGGATTGATGAAAACAACAGACTGTACATATTTACATTTATTTACCAGTAAATGGAACGGCAGGCCACAACGGAGGAGCAACAGTTCCCTTTTCTTCCCTCACCCTCAAGTATAAATGATCACAGAGCCAAAGCGTTGAGATGGCAGAAAGTGAAGACCTAACAAAAATAGGACAGGAAGCCAAGTAGCTTCCTTGACACTTAAAGGAATTCTGGGCTTCTGAGCTCAGGGCTTAGAGAAGATCATCCTCTTCAGCCAACTGCCTTTTGCTCAAGAGGCACCTCTGACGTGGCCAGCCAGAGGGTGGACGAGGGCCAGGGGAGAGGAAGCCGGAGGGAGCTGCTCAGAACTAGTACTTATATCTCTTTCAGATGTGTCCGCCCGTATTCCCAGAATGGCAAAAGATTAAAACTTAGCAGATGTTCTGTGGGAGAATCTAAATTATGCATTTGTCTGGACTCCCCTTGCGCTGTCTCTTTCTGAAAGCTAAGCATAGATTCAGGAAGAACTTGCTGGATTTAAAGGATGGGCATTTAAAAATGATTTATTTGAATCACATGAGCTGAAAATGTGTGCATTGTTCAAGTACTGGCCGAAGCAAAAGAAGCCAAGGCAAATATAAGGATTAGGTTTTCCTTGCTTACATATTTTTCCCTGCTTAATTATCCCCAACATTTTGAAATGAAGATTAAAAAGAAAAATAAAGATTTTTGCCTCATTCTTTCTCACCAGGACACTCTCATCCCATCGTTTGTTTCTGAGAAAAGATAGCATTCTGCAGAGGCAACGAAAGAGACTTTAGAGCATCAATCAACTTCCAGAAAAGGGCATCATATGGTTCTTTTACGGATCTTCCTAATGTTTGCTGATGTAACTCAGTCCCTTCCTTAGGGAAAGACTTCACCACAAGTGCTATAAACTTTTTCCACATTAGGGCAGAGCAGGGCTTAAGATAAAAGTCAGTCCTCTGTGGCATGCTAGTGCTCCTTTCTCTGATAGAATGAAGAGCGAGGGGAATGTGGTTATGTTTACTTCATGTGTGTGTCCTTCCTATCTGCTCACTGCCACAAACATTTTGTCCCCACCATACTGCAGCTCTGCAGGAAAAAATTTGGCGGAATCAGCTGCAACTCCAGAGCTGGCTCGTTTGCATTCCTCACAAAGCAAGATACTCAAGCATCAAATTCAAAATCCAAAAATAATAGAAATCCTCAGTGCAATACCACAAACTGTGTTGGGCCTTTTCCTGGTGTCCTCTATGCAGTAGGGAAGTCACGGTCAGCCCATTTGGGCTGATAGTGAAGGAATGTGTCCTTGTGGCTAGATATCTAACAGGTGTATCTCTCAGTCCTGGGCTCAAATACCAACTCTGCCACTTCCAGGATGTGACCTTGGGGACATCGCTTATCCTATGTCAACCTCAGGTCTCTCGTCTGTAAAAGAGGATTATGAACAGATCACAGCAATTTCAATGTGAGGATTAAATAAGGTCACATGTGTTAAGCTGTTGTCATGGTGCCTAGAACAATAAAACCGCTCAATAAATCATAGTTTTCAGTGCATTATTACTGTTAGTTTATCGTTAGCATTATCACTAGCCAGAGAATGGCATTTTCTAGAAAGAGTTTCCACCCAAAGAAGCATAGGGGGTGTTATCTCTATCCCATCTAGGTCCCAACAAGAAACACATGACACACTCAAATGGGGGTTGAAAAGAGACTAGTGAAAGGGACCCTGGGTTAGAAATGGAAATGCTTAAATATAAAGAAGCTGGTAGAAAATGGAAAAGTGAGGAACTCTGAGATCTTCATGAAGTAAAAATAGGAATTAGGAGACTGTCTGTATGATGGATGACAAGAACGTGTGATCGGGGTATGAAAGAGCAAAATATAAGAAGAAAAGGTAAAGATGTTCCAAGTTACGGCAAGGACAATTGTGATCACTGGAGCAGTTGCCTGGTGGAAAGGCGAAACTGAAGGTCATCAAAGTTAAAGAAGAGGTGTCAGCTAAGATAGAGTCTGCAAACTGCTCCAAGTGCTGAGATGCCACAGCGAACTCACGTGGTGCCGTACTCAAGGCAGGTACAGAGACGCTGGACATCTTTCAGACACCATGCGCATGACTAGCTTAAAAGTTTGCAGTTTCGACATTAGATCACACTATTTACCTTTAATGGCATTATATCTTTGCAATTATTGAGACAGAAAGTAAACACCATGCAAAAACCAGTCTGAACAGGAAATGAAGGCAGCAGTATCCAGTCTGAGTCCAAGGTCTGAGATGTTGTGTGTCAGCCAACAGGACCACACAGTCCATTTGTAAGTAATTATTATTTAAGAATAAAACTAAAATAATTTTTCTCTTGGTTTATGTGTAGTATTTTTTTGAATGGCTAAGTTGTTCAGGTACAAATATATATTAAGTTGTTTAAATCTAACTATTTGATGAATGAAATTGTTAGGTATTTCCTTCGGCCTAGCTGCACCATAAAAAATTTATCGAGAAGGTAAGGATGCCATGACCTGAGAAAGTTTGGGAACCTCAGTGCTAACACGGTTTAAGTTCAACAAAAATGAATGGTGTTATTTGGATACTCAATGCAAAGAAGCTGGACCTGTACCTTCCCTCATATGCAAAAATTAACTCAAAATGCATTAAAGACCTGAAACTATAAAACCTTTAGAAGAAAACACAGGGGAAAACTCCATTTGGACGTTGGATTTGGCAATGATTTCTTGGATATAACACCAAAAGCACAGGCAACAAATGAAAAAATAAGATAAACTGAATGTCTTCAAAATTAAAAACTACTATGCATTAAAGGACACTATCAAGAGAGTGAAAATGCCTTTCACTCTCCACAGAAAGGAATAAAATATTTGCAAATCATATATCTGATAGAGGATCAATATCTGAAATATATAAAGAACTCCTAACACTTAAAAACAAAAAAATAAACAATGTAATTCAAAAATGGACAAAGGACTTGCCAGCCATTTTTCCAAAGAAGATATGAAAATGGCCAATAAGCACATGAAAAGATGTTTATCATCAGTCATTAGGGAAATGTAAATCAAAACCACAATGAGACACCGCTTTACACCCATTAGGATGACTACTATCAAAAAAACAATTATTGGCAAAGATATGGAGAAATTAGAACCCCTGTGGATTGCTGATGGGAAAGTAAAATGGCATAGGCATGATGGAAAAAAATTATAGTGGTTCCCCAAAAAATTAAACCTAGAATTGTCATATGATCCAGCAACTTCAGTTCCAGGTATATACCCAAAAGAAGTGAAAGGAGGGACTGATACATAGATATTTGCACATCAATGCTCACAGCAGCATTATTCACAATAACCAAAAAATGGAAACCACCCAAATGTTCGTAGACAGATAACTGGATAAACAAAACATGGTATATACACACAACGGAATGTTATTCAGCCTTTAAAAAGAATGAAGTTCTGCTGCAACATGAATAAAACTTGAAGACATATGCTAAATGAAGTAAGCCAGACACAAAAAGACAAATACAGCATTTTACTTTTAAGCAGCACCTACAATAGTCAAACCCATAGAGACACAAGGTAAAACAGCGGTCCTCACGGACTGAGGGGAGGGGGAATAATGGGAAGTTATCATTTAATGAGTACAGAGTTTCAGTTGGGGATGATCAAAAAGTTTTAGAGATTGATGGTGGTGATGGTTGCATAAAAATATGAATATACTCAATGACACTGAATTGTACATGCAAGAAAGATTAAAATGCGATGTTTTATGTAATGTATATTTTGCCATGATTTTTTTAAAAAACTTTCAAAAAACTGTAGGATACATTTGACAACCATCATATACTAAGTAATATAAGCATCAATGGCTACTAATACTAGTGAGTAAAAGTTTAATGAAGAACAGGAATATCAAAGTACCTCCCTATAAGATACTTATTAATTATAGAAGGAAAACAGTGACTGTAGAGTGGAGAAACCAGGCAGACATCACCTTAACCGAGTGATCAAGCTGACCTCACCGGTATTCAGACAAGCAGACCCTCCATGCCTCCTGATAGGTGCACTGAAAAGAACACAGCAGCATTTCATTTCAGCAGTACTCCTGCCAAAAGAGTCTAAATTTAATTATGAAAAATATCGCAATTCAAAAATATTCCCAATTCAGCTGGCTCTCGACAAGGAACATCCCTTCTTTCACTATGAGGTCGGGCAGCTTCAGGTTTATGTGACTTACCATCCATCATTTGTTTCCGTTTCTGTATACTTTTCACCCTGCCATTCTTAGCCTGTCAGTTTAGCTCCCCTGTGGTTGCAAGGCAGTGGCTGTGGGTCCTATGTTACGTTCCAGATGTAACGATGGGCAAAGGAGACAAGAAGCTATTTCTTCTGATATTTATCACTTTTAAGCAGTAAGAAAATGTTTTCCAGGAGGCCTCAATACTTACCCTCCCAGGTCTTTGGCTCAAAATGAGTCGATGCCAACCCCTAAACAAATCTTCGGCAAGGGGAAGGAGATAGTCTACTATCCAGCAGCTCTCTGGGTGCCGTGTGGGGAAGGGAGGTCGCCCAAACCAAAAGTATGACTCTTAGGCAAGGAAGAAACAGGAATGGCTGTTTCAGGATGCACAGTGGACCTACAGGGCCAAGGCCAGCTACAACTTGCAATGTTAAATGATTCATTCAAAGGACATTGTAGGGGATCCACAATGGGTGGGGATTTGCAGGAGGAGATTGTAAATTGCATCTGGAGGTCAGTAGACAGCAGCAGCAAAGATACGTGAATGAGGCTATAATCATAAGATAAGAAAGAACC
>NW_011888826.1:3171656-3181514 GCF_000151845.1 Pteropus vampyrus
AATTATAGTGGTTCCCCAAAAAATTAAACCTAGAATTGTCATATGATCCAGCAACTTCAGTTCCAGGTATATACCCAAAAGAAGTGAAAGGAGGGACTGATACATAGATATTTGCACATCAATGCTCACAGCAGCATTATTCACAATAACCAAAAAATGGAAACCACCCAAATGTTCGTAGACAGATAACTGGATAAACAAAACATGGTATATACACACAACGGAATGTTATTCAGCCTTTAAAAAGAATGAAGTTCTGCTGCAACATGAATAAAACTTGAAGACATATGCTAAATGAAGTAAGCCAGACACAAAAAGACAAATACAGCATTTTACTTTTAAGCAGCACCTACAATAGTCAAACCCACAGAGACACAAGGTAAAACAGCGGTCCTCACGGACTGAGGGGAGGGGGAATAATGGGAAGTTATCATTTAATGAGTACAGAGTTTCAGTTGGGGATGATCAAAAAGTTTTAGAGATTGATGGTGGTGATGGTTGCATAAAAATATGAATATACTCAATGACACTGAATTGTACATGCAAGAAAGATTAAAATGCGATGTTTTATGTAATGTATATTTTGCCATGATTTTTTTAAAAAACTTTCAAAAAACTGTAGGATACATTTGACAACCATCATATACTAAGTAATATAAGCATCAATGGCTACTAATACTAGTGAGTAAAAGTTTAATGAAGAACAGGAATATCAAAGTACCTCCCTATAAGATACTTATTAATTATAGAAGGAAAACAGTGACTGTAGAGTGGAGAAACCAGGCAGACATCACCTTAACCGAGTGATCAAGCTGACCTCACCGGTATTCAGACAAGCAGACCCTCCATGCCTCCTGATAGGTGCACTGAAAAGAACACAGCAGCATTTCATTTCAGCAGTACTCCTGCCAAAAGAGTCTAAATTTAATTATGAAAAATATCGCAATTCAAAAATATTCCCAATTCAGCTGGCTCTCGACAAGGAACATCCCTTCTTTCACTATGAGGTCGGGCAGCTTCAGGTTTATGTGACTTACCATCCATCATTTGTTTCCGTTTCTGTATACTTTTCACCCTGCCATTCTTAGCCTGTCAGTTTAGCTCCCCTGTGGTTGCAAGGCAGTGGCTGTGGGTCCTATGTTACGTTCCAGATGTAACGATGGGCAAAGGAGACAAGAAGCTATTTCTTCTGATATTTATCACTTTTAAGCAGTAAGAAAATGTTTTCCAGGAGGCCTCAATACTTACCCTCCCAGGTCTTTGGCTCAAAATGAGTCGATGCCAACCCCTAAACAAATCTTCGGCAAGGGGAAGGAGATAGTCTACTATCCAGCAGCTCTCTGGGTGCCGTGTGGGGAAGGGAGGTCGCCCAAACCAAAAGTATGACTCTTAGGCAAGGAAGAAACAGGAATGGCTGTTTCAGGATGCACAGTGGACCTACAGGGCCAAGGCCAGCTGCAACTTGCAATGTTAAATGATTCATTCAAAGGACATTGTAGGGGATCCACAATGGGTGGGGATTTGCAGGAGGAGATTGTAAATTGCATCTGGAGGTCAGTAGACAGCAGCAGCAAAGATACGTGAATGAGGCTATAATCATAAGATAAGAAAGAACCCGAAAAGAGGCTTTTATTTTTGTTTGGTTTAAATGGGCAAATAATGGCCTCAAAGTGGTAACAGGCATGGCAATGTGAAGTGCATAAAGAATTTTATAACCCATCTTTTTCATAAAGACTTACATCTTCAATGTTAGTGAGTAGGAAAGGGAGAAGAGAGAATACATGCTCTAATGATGTGATGGGTGGATGAGGGAGATAAAGTTTTTCCGGGAGAAAATGAATGGAATATGTCTTTTGTGTAGTATTATCATTTTTTGTTAACACTCTCTGGGATTCACATTGTCCCTGTTTAGCCCATTAGAGTGCTTTATCTCCTTGAGGCTCAAGAAACTTAATCAATACCGTGCTTATCTCAATTTAAGGCCAATTATTCTTTTTCAGTCTTAAACACACATGAAATACAACTGTTCATTTCCAAAGGTTATTCCACACAAATTTCACAAAATCTATTTAATTGTATCCTGGAACACTTAAAAGATACCTCTTTATAGCATCTTATAATGGCAGTACCAATCAATAAAAATGAACAATTCCTAGATTCGATTTGCAGAAAACTCAATACAATACATTTTCCAGTGAGGGTCTCTTTGTTATGCCTGGGTTATTCAAGGTTCAGTATAGTCCTGAGCATTGATCTTTAGGGAAATCAAGTTCTTTTGATTTATCAATAAAGAAAAACTTTTTGGAACTGATTCTAATGTCCTACCTAGTAGAAAGTGTTGCTTAGAATTTACATACATTGGTGCATTTTTACAAATCAATTAAATTGCTTTTTTATATGAACTCAAATGTTTTTTATCACAAGAAAATGTTTTAATCTTTTCATACACTTTAATTTGTTTGTTCATTTATTCAATAGCCATTAATAACATGGCGAGTATCCAGAAAGGAACCGAAGACACAACAGTCAGTGATATAAACCAATGCTGATTAATAACATTAACAATATGTAACATGTATCCAGCATATACACCAGCACTGTACCAAATGAGTTACATTTGTTTTTGTTTTTTCGTTTTTTGTTTTTCGTTTGTTTTGTTTGGCTTAAGTGATGCAAGTTACCCAACTATTATAGCTAAGAAGTGGAAGAGGCAACATTCAAACTCAGTTTGGCTGTCTCTAAAACCCAAGTTCTCAACCACAGTGCTATGACGCCTCTGGCAGAAAATGTGTGTTAAGGAATTACTCGTGTGACAAATGACATAGAAAGGAAACCTAAGGCACCCACCCAACCTTGCTGGGGATGGACAAGACCAAAATGACCATGACATTTCAGTGAAACAAGAGTTAGCCAACAGAAGCTGAAGGGGTAGAGGTGATGATGCAGCTAAGCGGAGGAAAAGAAGAGGCAAGGTGCAGAGAAACGAAAAGAAAAATAAATAAAACCTGTGTGGCTAAAAGCGAGTGGTGGGAGGAAGGAGCAAGGGGCGTTTTGTAAGACGCAGGCTGATTTGTGAAACTTGTTACTAACACAGCACTTTATCTAAACGCAAGGACACATAATCCTACCATCTAAACACGGGTTTCCTATATTCTATTTTATTGCATATTTTCCTTTAGTTTTACCTGAACACATTCAATTTTTTAAATTATAAATTGAATATGGGGAAATTGGTTTTCTTCCATTTTTAACATATTAAAGAGAGACACATCTTGGGTTACTGGACTGTTTCTTTTAATAAAATATCCTTTATTGGATGTTTTCCACTTCTTCGTTAAGGTTCATTGTGAAGTTATGTCCCGACTGATTTTGCAAAAGCATTTGAATAAGAAGGGGATTCTAGCATTCCAGCTACTTGAAAGGCATAGACCTGTCACGAGTGGATACATTCCACTCTATAAACCACACTTTGACAACTGGTTAGCAGGTTGGGGCCCAGCTCCTGTCAGTGAATCCTAGAACAACAGTCCAATCCATCTTTGCTGTCCATAGCCAATGCTTCCATTTTCAAGAGGTAAGTCCTTGAAGGCATTTGCTTCTAGTAGACAGCTGTTAAATCAAAACTAAAAATAGAATACAGATATAGAAGCAAACTTTTACATCAATGAAAACAAAAAACCTCCGGGAGAACACTCACAGTTTCTTCATCGGCACATGCAGCCCCCCAGATACCTTAACTTTGAGGAAAGAATGATGGTTCTTGCATTTACGAAAGCAGACACATGCACTGAAGAAAGCACTTCTGCAGAATTTCAGCCTTTTTCTTCAGTTTTCTTGTGTTTGCTAAGGCTTAACTTTTTTAAACTCGTGAAAAAGCTCGCCCCTCATTAACCTAAAATATTAGCGGGAAGGTGGGGACCACACGTGAACCATGATGTCTTCACATTATATTGACACCATTCCTCTCTTTGCCAGTTGCACACGAGCTGATAACCATTGAGGAATCACACGTGTTGGTGGAACAGGCTGTGCCTGCTTTATAAGATTGTTGTGAGGATTCAACAGGTGTTGGCTGTTATTATTAAATCTGGATCCTCACTTATTTATAATATTTAAAATGAAAGCTTGTCAAGTCACACTTGGAGATTCCCCTGGCCTTGGAAAGGGGCCTGGCACTACAAGAGATGGGATAGCTGCCGAGTAAAGTGATACTCACTGAACTGGAGACAGACAGTTATGAATGAGTATCATTAGAGGAGCCTGACATGCCTGTGGAGCGAGCCGAGCTGTAGGGACCAGCGAGGAAGAGCCTTCTGCTATGATGGGGCTTGTCATGTCTCATTAATTAGTTATAGATTATATGCCTAGTCATTTTTAATGTATCTGCTTAATCTCTGTCCAAGAGATATCACTTTTAGATGATTTTTCTCCTCTTGACTAACAACACAGATTTCCATGCAGACCAAAAACACAGAACTGTCACTAATTAATTAATGCTTAGTTCACTGGGAAGGTGGATGTCTACTTCAGAAATGCACTTGTCCTCTTTGGCATTTTGGCAAAGTTCTTATAGTTCAAAATTTTTAAATAGTTATGCATCATCATATAGTTAATACTTACCCTTTGAAGTCTGGATGATATTTTCTGTTCTTGGGTCCTCAGCGGAATACTGGATCCTATTATCACTCCCCAGTTAAGGGAGACGTAAAGAATGTTCATGTGTCTCAGGTCTGGCAAACTAACTCAGTTCTTGGAGTTTATCTGCAAGCCACTTCTGTAGAAATGAGCTATTCTAACACAGTTGACTGTCCGATGAGTTCTTGAGTGTCCACCAGTAAAAAAAAATGGTTTAACAAAATAAAGGGTACATATGCTGTGGAATATTATGCATCTCTTAGAAAGGATGAGTTAGATCTGTATCTATTCATTGGGAGGGGTGTTCAGATATGATTTTTGTGTTCTTAAATCAGGTTTCAAGATACTGTTTATAATCAGAGCCTATGTTGGCATAAACAAAATACACACACACACATGCACACACACAGACAGCATTCCCATCTACACACACATACATTTGAATGACTTTATACACACATGAGGAAGGAGGGGAAGGTGTTCATTGCACACCAGGCAGCTGACAAGACAAACCTCAGAGGCTCATGAAAATATAAGGGGATGTGAGGGAGAAAATCCTTTTTTTTCTCTTTGGATGAATTCACTCATTACAAAGAAAGTGCTTTAATTTTGTGTTTTAGAAATCTACTAAATAGAATTTAAAAAGGAAAAATTGTTCTAACCAAAAACTAAAAACCCTTCCCTAGAGAATTCTATTTTCCCATTACACCTCCATTACAAAATTTTAAAAACTTCTCAGGAAGGAGGGGGTGCAATCTAAACCATCCAATGCTGTGCATGTGTTTCTTGATTCTTACAAATCTGCTCACTAGATTCTTACAAATCTGCTCACTGGCCTCCTGCTGAGGGCTCCCAGCTTCTAGGACGGCACCTTCCTGTCCAAATCCTGCTTCTTACCTCATTTTCCCCTGGGATCTATTGACAGCAGCTTCCTCATTCACCCCATAGCTCTCAGTGGCCTCATGGTAACTGACTTTATCCCCAAACCTCTGGGTCCTGAATTAAGAACTAGACTTGATCTCTCCCCTTTATTCGGAATTGCACAAGATCACGTGCCTTAGTTTATCGGTCTTCCCCCAGAGCAAGTAAAAGCTCTCATTTCTGGGATTTCCTTCCTCAAAGTTTCCAAATTGTGGGCCCCTCCTCCTTAAGTCTGAGTGTTTGCCAAGAGAAGTGGACCAAGGATGCAAGTCCACTGTCAACGATATGCATTTCCATCTCGTGATTTCATCAAGGTGGGGTGGCAAAGGGTGCTTTCTGCATCCCAGTGTCCCTTCTTCTTCTGCAGAAATAGGAACCTCAGTTTGTAGCTGAGCACATTGCCACCAGCCTCTCTTGCAACTAAATGTAGTTGTAGGAGTACATATTGGCCACCGATATATAAGCTAAAGCAGTATGTGAAACATTCCAGGCAGTCTTCCAAGGGGTCGGGGAGAGCCGTCTTCTGCCCACCGCCCTTCCTGTGGCCTGGACTGCAGTATGTGGCTAGACCTTGAGCCACATCATGGACCATGATCTGATTCACACAGCAGCTGGAAATAAGGTTTGAAGAATCCAGAGCATGGATTTCTGTTAAGTGAAAGAAAGATTAACTTTTCTGACACATGTAGCCAAATGTTCAATTCATATATGGAGGTTTTAAATTTTGTAGTGATTTGTTGCTTATTTTTTGGAAGCTTAGAACTCGAGTCATTTTAATTTTGTAAAAATGAATCTATTTTCAATGAGGAATGCCTGTAAATTCTGTTGTTGAGAAAAGTTACCTGATTTCCCTAAAGACCTATTATTCTGCATTCAATACTTCAGGTAGACTTATAAAGTAAATCAGGAAATGTAAGAATGATAAAATCATTAACAGAATGCAGAATTATTGTACAAATGACAAGAAATGATTTGAGATGATTAATGTATAGACACCTTTTGGTTAGCCCGCGTGGGTTTCCAAAACTGCTTTAGTTTCACAAAAGAAATGCAATGAGGTTGGGAAAAGCCCAAGTCTTCTTGGACTCTGAGCTAGCCTGTCCTTATCCAGCCAGTTAATACTCATCTATATTATTCTTGATCTACTTAATATTACTAAATCTCATCTTTCTCCTTGCTCAGACCTTTGTACCAGAAGTGTAGCTTTATATATCACTACTACCCAGATGTATAAATTTATACCATCAAAACTATATACTCTGGAAGACAGGATTTGTTTGGAAGTGAGAGACAAACTCCTTACCTCTTCCCTGGAATTCCAGAACAGGATAGAAGCCTTAGACCAGTCACATTCAGTAGTCCTGGTCAGAGTAAGTCCAGTGAGAGTTGCTGGCTTAAAATCCATATCTTGCTTTTAGCCCAGATCCTCTAGAAAGCAGAGCCAGAGACAAGAATTAAGATGTTAATACTTTATTTGGGAAATGCAAGCCCAGGGCAGCGAGGGTGAAGTAGAAAGAGAGGTGAGGCCAGTAGAACCGTGATGCAGTGTGATGCGCCATGTTAGCCTCGCTGATGAGCTACTGCTTTACATCCAGCGACAGGGAAAAACAGTTGCTCAGCATATGTTTATTCATCACACATGATTTCCCAGAAGGGTTACAAAGAGGCACTGCATCTCAGAGTAGCCCAGAGCAGAGAGAAAGGAGGGAATGCGTGTGCCCAGCTTCCATTTATCTCTCGGGTCCTCCTTGCCAGTATTCGCCTCAAGAAAAGCAAACTCTCTCACACACCCAGGTAGCATCATCCAACCAACTGTCAACCACTCAAAAAGGCAAGTACCGCACTCTTCTGGGTCAGTTTTTAACAAAGTCCAAAGGTGAAAGGGCAACATGGTGTAGGCAGCATGCCAACAAAGAGGGATAAAGAGAGTCGAGGGCGTTCCCGGGGGAGGGAAAGGTTTCTATCCTGTCATAGAGCCACATGCCAACTGGGTATGCTTAGAATACCTGTACCACTGGAGAGTTGTTTTGTTTTGTTTTTAATTTTGTTTTTAAAAATTATAACGGAGTTCCGGTCAAGATAATGTTGTGAGGTCAAGCTTTCGTCCTCAGTTCCAAACCAAGCGGTGACAGAAGTTAAAAATATTAAGCCAAATTCATCCTCTATGAGCCTAGACGTAAAAGAATAACACTCAATAGTCCCTACTGGAAAAAAATTTTAAAAGACTAAAGAAACTATGTAGCATATGTAGTAAATATTTGTAATTTTTGTTTTGTTTTGGCTATCCAGAAGCTAAACACACTATTTTGGAGAAAGCCAAAGTCGTGGAAATAGGGTACTCCCAATAGAATGGCTAATGTGAAGGGACGGCTGTAATTTCTTCCCAACTCCCTCACAGCTAAGGTAAGGCCACATGTCCTGACTCAGCCAACTGGACTTTCAATCTTCAGAGAGACAGGGTGATGAGGCAGAGATTATTCCTGACAAGGATGGTAGAGCCGAGAGTCTTGAGACACAGAGCAGGAGCCCAGGGACAACAATGTCATAAGTAAGTCCCCTTGGTGACTGCAAATTTTCCAAGCCCAGGAGTCTAAGCTTTCCATTGGTTATCCAATATTCCCACATAAATCTTCTGCTTAAGTTAACTAGGATTAGTTTACATTGTTTGCGACCAAGAACGCTGAGTGGTTCAGTGTACTCAAGCAAAAAAACAAAAGTGAACCCAGAAGGAAGTACAGGATTCAAGAAACAGTTGTAAGGAAAATGTTGCCTAGAATGACCCCTGGTTTCCCATACATCCTCAACTCCAACAGTAAACAGCAGAGAGGAGCTGTGTGCATTGACTAAATGTATTTCTTTGTCACATGGAGTCAAAGTGGAGCCCACACACTGGGATATGATCACGCAGAAAAGACAGACAAAGGAGAAGGCAATGTGAAGACGAAAGTAGAGAGATTGGAGTCATGTGGGGCCACAAGCCAAGGACACTGGAAACCACCAGCTAGAAGAGTCAAGGGCCAGATTCTTCCCTTGTGTGGCTTTGCCAACACCTTGATTTTGGACTTCTGATCTTCAGAACTGCGAGAGAATAAATACCTGCTGTTTTAAGCCATCAAGTTTGTGGTAATTTATTATGGCAGCCCTAAGAAGCTAATAGACCCAGAAAACCCTAGGTATTTACCCAACTGAAATAAAAACCTATGTTCACCTGAAACTCTTACAAAAAAATTTACAAGTAGTTTCATTCATAATATCCAGAAACTGGAAAAATCCCAAATGTCCCTCCACTGGGAAGTGGTTAAACACACTGTAGCACATCCATACAATGGAATAATGCTCAGCAAGAAGAAGAAATGAACCATACCTGTGATGACATGGACGAATCTCAAATGTATATAAGTGCAAAAAGCCAGACTCAAAATGCTTTGTAAGGTATGATTTTGCTGAAGTGACATTCTGCAAAAGGCAGATTTTTAGGGATGGAGAGGAGAACAGTAGTTACAAGGAACTGGAATTGGAGGAGGGTTGACTACAAATGTGACACATAGAGGAAATTTGGGGATAGATGATGCAATAGTTCTATATCTGGACTCTGATAGTAAATACGGTGATGCATTCAAAAGCCGTGGAACTGTACATCAAAAAGAGTGAATTATATTGTATGTAAATTTAAAATTAAATTTTAAATTAAAAAAAAAGCACTTTGATATATCATCATTCTGGAACTGGGCACCAGGGTACAAAGTAATGAGGAATGTCATTCAAACACTCATCAAGGTAAACCTTGTTTCACCTCAGAAAGATCACTGAGGATGAGGATACATTATTTTCATTTTCATTTAATGCCATCAATCAAAAATATTTATTAAAGGATAAAGTTTGTATGAGATATGCTAATAGTGGACAAAAGTTGCTTAAAAGAAATAGTTCTTGCTCTTAAGGCACTAAAACCCTAAATAAAATGAATATGGAACAGAACAGAATTTTGACAAATTGAAGGAAATGTGACATCAAAATTTGCTCCTGATTTATTTTTCCCTTCCTCTGTCATATAATAACTATTGTTTCTTTTTCTTTTCTTTTTAACGAAATGGTGCATTTTGCAGTACTAAGAAACAAAGAGCTCAAAAGCAACAGAGTAAAGAATGGAAGAGAGATTGTATAAAACAGGAAGATTCAAGTAAAGGAGGAAAAAAAAAAACTCCTTCTCAAAATGGATAGGACTCAGTACAATGTGAAAATTCTGCTGAGGATCTCATTAACCAAGAAGAAATAAACAAACAAAATGCAGTTTATAAATCC
>NW_011888826.1:3181564-3204375 GCF_000151845.1 Pteropus vampyrus
AATGTATATAAGTGCAAAAAGCCAGACTCAAAATGCTTTGTAAGGTATGATTTTGCTGAAGTGACATTCTGCAAAAGGCAGATTTTTAGGGATGGAGAGGAGAACAGTAGTTACAAGGAACTGGAATTGGAGGAGGGTTGACTACAAATGTGACACATAGAGGAAATTTGGGGATAGATGATGCAATAGTTCTATATCTGGACTCTGATAGTAAATACGGTGATGCATTCAAAAGCCGTGGAACTGTACATCAAAAAGAGTGAATTATATTGTATGTAAATTTAAAATTAAATTTTAAATTAAAAAAAAAGCACTTTGATATATCATCATTCTGGAACTGGGCACCAGGGTACAAAGTAATGAGGAATGTCATTCAAACACTCATCAAGGTAAACCTTGTTTCACCTCAGAAAGATCACTGAGGATGAGGATACATTATTTTCATTTTCATTTAATGCCATCAATCAAAAATATTTATTAAAGGATAAAGTTTGTATGAGATATGCTAATAGTGGACAAAAGTTGCTTAAAAGAAATAGTTCTTGCTCTTAAGGCACTAAAACCCTAAATAAAATGAATATGGAACAGAACAGAATTTTGACAAATTGAAGGAAATGTGACATCAAAATTTGCTCCTGATTTATTTTTCCCTTCCTCTGTCATATAATAACTATTGTTTCTTTTTCTTTTCTTTTTAACGAAATGGTGCATTTTGCAGTACTAAGAAACAAAGAGCTCAAAAGCAACAGAGTAAAGAATGGAAGAGAGATTGTATAAAACAGGAAGATTCAAGTAAAGGAGGAAAAAAAAAAACTCCTTCTCAAAATGGATAGGACTCAGTACAATGTGAAAATTCTGCTGAGGATCTCATTAACCAAGAAGAAATAAACAAACAAAATGCAGTTTATAAATCCTGACTTGCCTTGAAGTTAATTATATCCTACGTTCCATAGTTAATGTAATAATACAAAGAATTGTTATTCTAACTCAATTGTGAACAATAAAAACTGGCAGGAAAGGTGAAAGCTAAGCAAAGAAATTCTGAGCATAGGCACTCTTGACTTTAGATGAAAATATTCCTGTATTGGAGATTCTCAAAAAACAAAAAAAAAAAAAGTAGCTTGAAAGGAATGAGGGATCCAAAGTCTAGGTTCTCCCAATATCAGCATAAAATATAAAGAAATGCAAGGGTGTGTATCAAAACCTATGTAGTTACATAATTTGCCCTCCGGTAATCTCACATTTTAATAGATCACTTATGAAAGATAGCAGAAATGGCAAATGTCCAAGAACAAGTTCCAAAATGACAAAACACTGGCATTCTAGGCTGAAACATCCAAGGAGACAATGGTACTAAGAACAATAATTAGTCAGGGTCTTCCAAAGAACAGAACTAGTAGGAGATATATATGTATATAAAGAAATTTATTGTGAGAAATTGGTTCCTATGATTATGGTTCCTATGATTAAAGCCCATGATCTGCCATCTTCCAGCTGGAGAACCAGGAAAGCCTGTGGCGTAAGTTCCAGTTCTAGTGAAGACTGATGTTCCAGCTCCAAAACAAGCAGAAGGAGTGAATTCTTTCCTGCCCTACCTTTTGTTCTGTTCAGGCCTCCAAGGAATTGGATAAGGCCCACCCACATTGTGGATGACAAGCTAGCTTTACTCAGTCTACCCATTCAAATGTTAATCTTACCCAGAAACACTCTCCCAGACTCAACCAGAATAATGTTTAACCAATTATCTGGGCACTTTATGGCCCAGTCAAGTTGACACATAAGATTCACCATCACAGACAATGAAAGAGCCTTTTAAGCAAGAGGAGACTCATGCTTAAGGCTGGTGGCCCAGGGAAGAGCAGTGTGTGTAAGTAGAAAGTAGACACACTCTGGGACAAATAGAGGTAGCTGGGGATGGGTGGGGGAGGGTGAGTAGGGGGATTCTCCCCTCTGTTCCAGACTGGTGACATGCCCTTAGGCAAGTTCCTTAATCTCAGGAGACCTAAATTTCTGTTTCTCTACACAAATGTGACCATTTCATATACTTCGTAATAGAGGTAATAATTTCTACTTTATAGGAGTCTTAGAATTAAGTCATGTCTATAAAGGACTTAGCACATGAAAGTACCCATGAAGTGAGTACTAAACATTTAATGACAGAACATTAAACAACAAATTAAAAATCTTTAATAACAAAGCTAAATATTTAGTAGCAAGCAAAAACACTCACATTTAATTTAGATCTGTTCTTCATTGGAAAACACTTGAAAACTAGCAAAGTATTGTCAGGGTAAGTAGGTAGATACAAGCTGGAGGGAAAACGGCAATAGGGGGGTCACGAGGCCCCAAGACCAGTTTAGCAGTAAAATGTACACAATAAGATATCCAGCGGCTTCCGATGAATCCCTCGTTTACTCACTTCACAAGCCAGATTGAAAGCAAGACATCTGGAGGCATCTGACACCTACCTCGCTACCCCACGGTCAGTTAACTGCAGATGATCATTTTACGACCTTACTCTGGCGTCGCCCAACCAGTATGGGCGAAATTAGTTAACTGAGCATGCGCCTACACCCTCAAAATCCCCACAGCGCTGGCGTGAGACTGCCCACCTACAGGCACACACTGCGCATGCTCAGCCAGGAGCAGGTGGTTCAGAGAGAGGCACAGGGAACTGACGTCATCCAAGACAAGAGGAACAGAAGGAGAACAAAGAAACCCAATTACCCATATAAACCCGACCCTCAACTTCTCAACTTCTGAGGCTACTCAATTCTCTATCCAACTGCCTGCTTGGACTACTCTCAAGAGTACTTCACTTTGCTTGCTTTATTTAATAAAATCACCTCTGCTTGCTACTCTTTGCCTTGCTACTTTTTGTCTTTCTTCTCCAAGGGTCAGA
Organism: Pteropus vampyrus; assembly: GCF_000151845.1. Lineage (NCBI taxonomy): Eukaryota > Metazoa > Chordata > Mammalia > Chiroptera > Pteropodidae > Pteropus > Pteropus vampyrus. The sequence continues at coordinate 3,184,467 of NW_011888826.1, forward strand.
CATCCACACAAATCTTTCGTGGAGGATCCAAGGACCCAGCCCTGGTTTCTTACACAATACGGACATCAAAGCGCTGGTAACAGAATGAATAAGCTTTCTTCAAAAGAATTGATGCTTAAGATGTTTGTCAAAACATAGTCATTTCTAATTTTTCTTTATTTTTCAAGTCTCCAGGTCCAGATGAATGGGAATTTATAACTACAAATCCAAGGAATTTTGGAGAGCAATATAGGGACCAAAGATTCCATGGAGGACTTAGGTAAATGTTTTAACTTTCAAGAGGGAACAGAGGTATATTCTGAGGACACCAGACTGATAAAGAAAATATAGATATTGAAAGCTAAGTGAATTGTTTTAATGAAACAATTCTAGCTCTGTTATCAAGCAGATGGTTGGTGATCACTTAGAAAAGGAAGAGATGATCAGCCAAAACAGCATCAATTTGCTAAGAACTAGTCATGCCACACTAATCTCAATTCTTTTTTGAAGAAAGTTAATTTAATGAGAGATCTAGGAGAACTATATATTAAATGCAGGAGCCTAGGAGCAGACAATATTCATGGCTCTAGCATGTGGGTGCGCAGAAGATCCACAGATACCTGGGGCTGAAGATAAGAAATAGTAAAGGGATTCAGGACTGAGGACTCCATGATCAGAGCTAGGGTCTGAGCAGCCTGGTCAGAGCTGGAAATGGAGCACAAGCAGTGTGGTTGGTGTCTGAGATGAATATTAGCACGCATAGGGCTATGGTCTTTGGATCATGAGAGAATAAAAGAAATATGACTGGCAAGAGGATAAATTACAAGGGATGGCTGCCAACCTCGTGGAGAGGTCTGGAGCTGGGAAGGCCTTTAGAGATGTCCTGAATTGAGACAGGGGCTAGGCCTGTGATCTGTCCCTCCATGGACCTGTCACTGGATGTGGGCTAGTGCCTGGGATGTAAGTAATGCTGCAGCCCCTTCACTAGAGGGCAATGCCAGGGGAGAGACTCTGAGCTCTGGGTTTTCAAGAGCTGGGGGGAAAGCACCTCTGTTGTGAAGGGGCATAAGTGGTGTACATAGTACTCACTACATTTGGCCTGATGCTGGTCTCTACATCATCAAGGAAGATCACTGACAGCCCACTTAAACCATGAACATGACTAAAATTGGAGACAGCAGTGGTAGTTGTGGAAAAGTCAAGGACTTTTGCAGACATATCAGCTCTTTGCTAATAAGTTATTTAGCCTGTTTGAGCTCCCATAGAACACAGGGTGAGGATTAAAAGGCATAGCATATAAAGTACCTAGCACTAAGCCCAGCATATAGTAGGTGCTTAATAAGTGTGAGTTTTCTTCCCTTTTGAACTTTAGGAAAAGTAGAACTTGCAAGTGAAAATCAAGGGAGAGAAGTAGGAAACGAGGGCTTGAAATCAGGTTGGGTCAAATAGCACTCAGAGCCCTGATGGAAACATGAAGATTTACTAACAATTTGGATTAAGTTCAAAGGAAAATTGGCGTATCAAAACTCTGGATGAATCAAAACTTAAATGTACATCTCAACAAAGCTGTTCAGATAGGTAGATGATAGATGGACAGGTGAATGGATGGATTAATGGATAGATGGTAGGTAGGTAGATAGATAGATAGATAGATAGATAGATAGATAGATAGATAGATAGAAGAAAAATCAGTGTACTGGATGATAGAATCAGAGAAATTACTACAACTTGGAATGGTGTGTGAAATGAAGATTATAAATTTAACAGGGATACATATGAAGTTTTTAATATAAGTTCAACAGTACAATTGCACATACACACAAGGAGAATCGATAATAGTAGCAGATAATTACTAAGTACCAAGTGCCAAATCATGATTCAGGCCCTATACTTTGTGCATCTAGATGCTATAAAGTGCTAAACCCTTTACAGGGAGGCTTTTCATTAATCCTCTCATCAAATTGGGGAGACAAGAAATTTTAGCCCTGTTTTTCATAGAGGTGAACTTTTGTTTGAGGGGTAAGTAATTCTGCCCAAGCTCACAAAACTATAAGGCAGTAGACCCAAGAAACTATCTAAAAACCTTGAAATTTAAAGCTCTTACACATGACCACCACACCACGCTACTCCAATGTCAGAGAGAAAGAGAAGTAGCATATAAAAAATTATGTTATAGCATCAATCCCCACAATAGTCAGGATATGTAAGTTGCAAGTAATAAAAAATTCAGCAACTTATATAGTTTTGAACAAGGGAGAAAGTAACTGATTCTTATCACTGGAAGTCCAGATGTAGAATGACATTGAGGGTTAACTTAACCTGATGACTCCATCTTTTTGTCCCTGCAAATCTCTCTATTTGGCCTCCTCTGATGTTGACATCTCTCCAGGCTGGGAGTGACAAACTTGCAACAGATCCAGGGCCCACTTCCATGTGCAATAAATCCAGACAAAAAGAGAAAGTGTCATTTCCAAGAGCCTACTCAGAAAAATTAGAATTTTCCTGAAGTTTCAGCTCACCTCTAATTCTTCTCAAGTCAAAAATATGAAGAAATTAAGGGATTGAGATTACCTGTAGACCAATTGGGCCATCCCTAGAATTGTAAGTGAGGTCAGCATCCCCTGAGACATGCAGACTTCCTTGAGAAGGAGTTGATACTTGAATAAAACTAGGGTTTTGTAGTAAGAAGAAAGAAAGAATGGACACTGTGTAGACAATCAACAATGTCTGGTCAAAGCAATAAATTCTCATCTCATCCTCCTTGTGCAGATGACCAGTTCTTGTGAAAAAGTTCTGTGATTTTTATATTTATTATAAATTTACTATGAGCCAAATGATGGTTAATGCAATCTTGAGCTTATTAATAAGAGTACGCAGATCAAAAGAAGAAATAGTTTTGTTGTATTCAAAACAAGTTCAGTCATATTGGTACTATGGTATCAGCTCCAGATGTGACATTTTAAGAGGAATATTAAACAGAGATCATAGAAGATGTGGAAGTATAGCATAGTCATAAGAGTGGATACTTAACAGGTTTAAATCTCAGTTCTGCTAGTGTCCTCCTGTGTGAACTTCAGCAACTTCCATAAATTCTAATCTTTAGTTTCTCAACTGTAAAATGGGGCTATTAATAATACTTACCTTGCAGTTGCTAGAAAAAGTAAGTAAGACCGAATTCTGCAAATTCCTGGGAACGTAATAATTACTTGGTTATTATGGTCTCTAGACTCTAGTTTCTGCTGAATTTGTTTAGTTCAAGAATTGCCTAGAAAGCTCCATAAAGCTTCCTTGCACTGCCTTTAACCCACCTGGATATAAATCCTGGTCACGTTCTTTGATTTCCACAGAAAACGACTCCCTCATCCCCAACCCCCAAAACCTCACTTACACCAGGCCCTTTAGTGGTCTTACTAATGTTTTTGGAAGATGGACAGAATTTATTTCTATAGAACCTTAAAACTAAAATTAAATATTGGGCATTCTTGTTTTCCTTTATAGTAAAATAAATATATTATCAATACAGAAGGATAGAAAGGAAAAAGTAAAAATTTTCCTCTCGCCATTCCCATTTCCTAAAAGTAACCATTATAAATAACATTTTTTGTGTATTTTTTCCAGAAATGTTGCATAACAAACAAAACTTCTTCCAGCCCTGTGCTGAATATTTCGGCTTTTTTCACCCTCGAAGACCAAATTCCATCTGAGATCAGGCCTTCTTCGGCAAATCTAAGATCTCAACTTAGAAATGGCAGCCAATAAAGGTCCACAGATGAACTTCACTGCTAAGAGGCAAACCCCCAGATTTTGCTGAAGATGACATGGGGTGGCAGCGTGGGATAGGTAGAGGAACTCGTGTTCTCCCTAAGAGATGTGGGCCTGTTGGATAGTGGCCAACAGGACTGCCAACAGGACTCAGGGAGCAGCCGGGTGGTGCCAGTTCCTTGGGTGGGGACAGGAAAACCACCTGAGGAGCCAGTGCTAGAAGCCCTGAGCCCGTTTGCAAAAACCGGTCTATACTTGTCCAGAGTTGGTCCAAGCACTCAGTGTGACCAGAGGTGAGCAGGGAGGACCCAATGGGATCCACGCAGGAGTCAGGGTGGGTCCAGAGGCAGGGTCCAGCCCAGGGAGGGACATGCTAACCTATAGGACAAGTGGGTTGTCAGGTACCAAATTAAATGTTAACAGGGAAGCTAAAACAATGACAGATGGAAGGAGAAAAGAAGGGTGTAGTTCGTGGAAGGTAAACTACACTGAAAATATCTTCTGGAACCCCAAGCCCAGCTTGGTTCCATTCTTAGGCCAGTGTAGGACAGGTGTAAGCCTGGCTAGTGCAAGACAGGAGTGAGCCATGGGGTCTTTGATGAGCTGGACAAGTCAAGTTCATCTAAAGCAACGGAAATTTGAAATTTGAAAATAAAAATAATAAACAAAACACATCTGCAGACTGATTTGTCCTAAAGCAGCAGCATGCACCCATGCCCTAGACCAATAGTCACCTTGGCCCAGCAGTAAGTGCTTAACAAATATTCATTGAATGAGTGTTTAAAAGTGTCATCCAGATAGAATGGACTATCTTCACTCAGCCTAACCCCCTTGGCTGCCCTCTATGTACCTTTATCATTTGGCTTGCTTGAAAGCGATGGTCCTTTCTTAAAGGCATCCAGGTTTAAAAGGATCAGCCACTTTGTTCCAAGGGCTGTCACTTTTTGCTAGCAAATCCTATCCTGTGCCATTGACTCTGCCAACCCCTGCCCCCCAGTCCACACCTCTTGTGTCCGTTTTACACCTTTCTCCACCCTGACCTGTACCTTGGGAAGCCCTACTGATTGCTCCCCAGGCTTCTGTCTGCTCGTTGCCATTGGGTTGGGTCAGCAAGAGGCATCAGCAGGCAATTGGAGGGTGGAGGAGAGAGTAGGTAGTCTTTCCTTGCTCACTCTCTGCCTCTGTACCTTATTGGCTCACCCAGCAGCCTATTCTCCAAGGTCCATCTCACCCTAGGCTTGGAAACACCATGTGTTGCGGTCCTGCCCCCAGCCCTGCCCCTTCAGCCCTCAGGGTAGTGACCGGGTAGCAAGCAGTGCCTACTAGCAGTGGTCTCAAGCCTCACCATCCCATTTTGTTTCCATAACCTGACCCGCAGCTCTGCAGGTGATCTCTTCATGGAAGTCTCTGCTTTGGAATTATTTGCACTAAAATCTGTGTCCTTAGTAACCCTGAAAAATGCAGCTCCTCTTGTCACTCATAGATGAAAAGTGCACAGGTCAAGGTCCCCGGATTAGATGTGAAGCCAGAGCAATGCTGCTAAAAGACTGAGAACAGCTTGAGAGCGAATTGGAAGTTGGCGAAATTAGATAATTTGCTTAAAATATAAGGATTTTAAGCCTTATATTATATAAAAGCCTATAAATTCTTTAAACTTACATCAAAGTTTCTCATACTAGAAGAACTTTATTTTTCATTTCCACATTTAAACAAATAATTTATTTTAAAGACTGAAACGTAATGCTTTTGTCCTTTTATTTGACAAACATTATTAGTATGTATTGTGTCAAAACTTTTGTCTGGAACAAGCACCATAAGTTTCACATAGTTTACCTCCTTTTCCCCTACTTTGTGTTTCTTAAATGTTTTATAGATCACACCCTATTCTTCCATTAACCTTTTGAGAACAAAGGAAAGCATTTGGATGGGGAAATGAGAAGGCCCTGCGCAGATTCCAAAATTTGGTGTTTTTAATCCTGTAATTTTACAATGTTTAAAATTTATGAGTGTGGTAATGGTGATGTGACAGTACATTTTTCTAAAAGACTCAATTAACTCTGTGCTCAATGAACAGGGATCTAGAAAGCATTCTCTTTTAGTTTAGGAATACCATGACATTCTTTCTATTCCAGAATTGAATATTTTTCTTCACATTGAGTCCCTCTGATCACTGTTGTCTTACATTTTTCTATTTGCCCATGTGTCATTCCCTTTAAAAGTTGCCTTGACTTTTTTTATCCACTTGCACCTTTCTATTACCAAGTTTCCTTCCAGTTCTTCAAGAAAAATCAAAATATCTTTCTAGTTATTACATCCTAAATATCTTGTCTGGTCAAACCTTTTGTAAAAGTAGAAGAGCAGGAAAATGTGGTTCCTCAGAAAATAAACACAGAATTTGCATATGATCCAGCAATACCATTTCTGGTATAATCTCTGAAGAATTGGAAGCAGGGTCTTGAAGAAATATTTGTATACCATGTTCATAGTAGTATTATTCACAATCACTAAAATGTGAAACAACCTAAGCAACTATCAGCAGATGAATGGATAAACAACATTTGGTCTATACATGCAATAAAATATTATTCAGCCTTAAAAAGGAAGGAAATTCTGACACCTGCTACAATGTTAATAAACCTTGAGGACATTATGTTAAGTGAAAGAAGCCAATCACAAAAGGACAAATACTGTATGATTCCACTTATGTGAGGTGCCTAAGAGTAGCCAGATTCATAGAGACAGAAAATAGAATGGTGGTTGTTAGGGACTGGGGGGAGGGCAGAATTAGGAGCCATTATTTAATGGCTACAGAGCTTCAGTTTGGGATGAGGAAAAGAGTTCTGGAGATGGGTGGGACAACAATGTGACTGCCCTTAACGACGCAGAACAGTGCACTTAAAAATGGTCAAGATGGTAAATTTTACATTCAGTATATTTTACAATTAAAAAAAAAAGAGGAGTGCAGAGGAGGGTTCCTCAAACCTGGTAACAAAAACTTTGGGGGATTTATTCCTATTTGCTGTGGGTGGTTACTTTTCTTAGAGGACTGGGCTTTCTTGATTGACAGCTAAGTTGGACAGGACTCAGTGACTCATCATTTGCTTTCTGCACATTTGTTCCCAGAATTCAGTTGGTTATAATGATATTAATGAACTTCCAGGCATATGCATCATATTATAATGATGGTATAATAAGGCTCAGGTGAGTTTAAGGTTGTTGGGGTCTTCATTACACAGGTGCAAGTGACTGGCTGAAACTAGTACCCAATTTTCTGCTTGTTTCCTTGTATGAGTTACTTTTACCCAAAAAATGCCTTTTGGCTTGCTTAATTGTGGACAGACTGGAGCAGACCCTTTCTAGAATAGGACGACCTCAGCGTCTTAGCAAGTGGACCCGAAAACCCCTAACTTTCCTGCCTAACCTTTTTCTGAACCACCTTTTTATTAGCAGATGTTGAGGGACGGGAGTTCTCCTGTATCTGCTTCCTGCTGAGGAGGGCCTTAGCCTATTGGGGTTTCATGGAGCTCTTTCTTTTTCTGCCTTAGTCAGGACAGGGTCTTGGGTTTCCTGCTGAAGAGCTGCCTATGTCCCTAGACAAGGAAAAATATAAAAACTTGTTATTTGAATCATATATCTAGTTATGTTTCTATCATTAATTTGCCCATCAAGCAGGTAAAGGAAAATAGGCTTGGTTAATATATTTTGTAAAAGGAAAAAAAGAGAGGAAAAACTTGCGTTAAAGGTCCCCTCTGTTCCCTGACTCTAAGGGCCCTGTTTTGGCCTAAAGCCATTCCTGCCTTATAATAGGCCAAGGAAAATGCTGAGCTTCAATGATCCTTATCAATAGCCAGAGGACCTGAGTAACCTGTTTCAAAGTAATTCTCTAAGTCTGAGGGAGAGGGTCTTTCTCCAAAGAAAGGAGGAAAGAAAAGACTTAACTAGGTTTCCTAAAAAGATTAAGAATTTTGCAAATGATGGCCCTGCATGGTATGGTGCCTCTCTCCTCTTGGGATCTATGAGTCACAAACTATCTTTTCAAAGGCAATTATCTTCAAAACAAATTGCCTCACCATACTTAAATAATAAAACTACAAACTAACAAATTTGACCTAATTACATACATAGAACACTTCATTCAAGACTGAGTTAAAATTCTTTGTGATTGTTCATGGAACATTTAGCAAATATTGACCATATGCTGCACCATAAAGCAATTTTCAAATAATTGAAATCATTCAAGTATGTTCACAGTGAAATTAAGCTAGAAATCAACTAAAAACAAACAACTAAGGGAAAATCCTTAAATGTTTGGAAATTAAGCAATATACTTTTAAGTTACCAAGCAATATACTTCTATGTTACCCTAGCTTCAAAGACAAAAATTAAGAAAACAAAGAAGCAAGCACAATAAAATTAGATATATTTTGAACTAAATAATAAAAGAATGACATTAAAACTGAGATGCAGTTAAAGTAGTGCTTAGGAAGAAATTTATGACTATTTTTTTATGGAGGTATAATTGGCTTACATCATTATATTAGTTTCAGGTGTACAATATAATGATTTAATATTTGTATACACTGCAAAATGATCACCACAATAAGTCTAGGAATTGTCACCAGTTACAAAACTTTTTCTTGTGATAAAAACTTTTAAGATTTACTGTTAGCAACATTCAAATATAAATGCATATATTAGAAAATTGTAAGTCTAAAAAATCAACAATTTAAGTATTCATCTCAAGAAGTTATAAAAACAATAAACTTTAAAGAAAAAGGGAAATAATAAAAATGAGAAGTTATTGAAAAAGAAAGTAAACATAAATAGGAAGAAAATCACTCAGGTGGTGTCAGAGAATTAGAGAACTGGCAATGGAACTATGTTGGAAAAAGACATCAAATAATTATATTAAGTGAAATAAGCCAAATACAGAAGGACAAATACTGTTTGATTCCACTTACATAAGGTACCTAGAGTAGGCAAATTCATAGAGACAAAGTAGAATGGTGGTGGCCAGGGGGCTGGTGGAGTGGGGAATGAAAAGTTATTGTTTAATAGTTTCTGTTCGAGATGATGAAAAAGTTCTGGAAATAGTGATGATGGTTCCACAATACTGTGAATGTACTTAATGTGGTACATTTAAAAAGAGCTAAAATGATAAATTTTGTTATGTATATTTTACTACGATAAAAAAAGTAACAAAAATGTATTTTAAAAATAGTAATCATATACGCAAATACAAAAACTCACCCCACATTCCCCTGTAAACATTTATTTTGTCAACAGTTCATAAATTTAATAAACTTCAGAGGGTTTAATATTTAAATTACTTAAAAGTATATGTATAACCCTTTGAACAAAATACGAATTTCAGAGTCCATACTGATAATAAATAAGGGTATATGTGGGGAAGAGAGGTTGAAAAGTTCTTTTAGTAGAACACCAACTAATAAATGTAGAATAATGGAGTTAGAAAATCACACTTTTGAAACTCTCATAGTAATCATTAATTCAGGATAGTCAATTCAAAGGATGCTAAAGCTAGTGGGTTTGTTTAGAAACAAATATTTACATAGTCTCAAAGTATCTCTCCATAAATTCATCCATTACAAAGGAAAAAGTAACAGGGCAGAAACATGGTGGGAGCCATTTTAACCAAGTGATCAAAATTACAATAACTAGTGACACAAACCAACATTATGTGCCTCCTGATTTGACACACTGGAAAAAGCACACCAACATTTATGTAGTGTTTATGAAATAATGCATACTAAGATAAAGATTTTTATATTAAGCAAGACAGGAAGCCCTCCTGTTAGTCTGAACATCAGCGAACAAGAACAACAAAAAGGTTTTAAATAAAGCAATAAAACTTAAATACTGTAAAAAAAAAAAAAAAACATAGCTTTTGCTACATTGGCAATGAATATTGCTCATTCTTCAGTTTTTAAAACCCAATAGTCGCCCAAAAACATTATTCTCATTAATTTTATGATCATGTACTCATTCATTCTAGAAATATTTATCAATTTTAAACAAACACTGTTCACTGCTAGAAGAAAACAAAGCTGCAAATAATCATTAATGGACTCTTTTCATTGAAATTAAAATATATTTAATCACATTGGAAGGTAAGGTTTATTAACTGTGGCTGAGATACATGAACATAACTGCAGGTGAGAAATTGGTTTAAAATAAGAAAATGCCACATATGCAATTTAATAAGAAAATGAACTGCAATTCAGCTTTACTTTTATTTTTATGTTGCTTAATTTTATATACATTACACATATCATACATTCATGTTATACAAAAATATATACAAAAATTCAAGTAATTTAATATCTAAAAAAAGGGAGAGAGATACTGCATTTGATTTCCAGTACCATTGTTTAAATACTTTTTAAATTCAGATTTCAAGAAGACAACAAATCAAAAGCCATTAATTTTTAAGAAAGCTTTGTGTTCACATAAATTCATCATTCGTCTTTTATTGAAACAATAAACCATTTGACTGGTTGCAAAGTCGAAATGAATAGCCATGAAATTGAGCAAAAGTAGAGCTTTCTTTAACTCTGCTTTCATCATCCTAGAATCAGCATTTGACATATGAAATGCAAAGCATGACAGTGATTTTTAACCTTACAATGATATTTAACTTTACACTATTAATGCCATATTATAGGGTTGACAACGTCCAGCACACACTATATTGTTTGTAGATTCTCATTAAAAATATAATATTAAAAAATAATAATTAGAAATTTTACTTTTCCTAATTTCTTTTTTATTCAATTTGAAAAACAGTACACCTTTTTCATTATGCTTGGCAACTTGACATCATACTTGAAGGAATAATTTAAAACATCCTATGGACAAAATATGTACATGAACTTATAAAAGACCTTGGCATTGTTTAATTAATTCGGTTATAATTTCAATTCTAGAGTTATCAATCACAGAAAATATAAAGAATTTAAAATAATATTCTTCACCATAGTATAAACATGTTTTTTAAAAAAGTAAATTATTGAGGCACAAAAACATGAGGTGACTTGCTCAAGGTCATGAAAGGAACGAAGGGCACATCTGAGCATTTTTTCCCTAACTTAAGTGCCTATACGAAATCCTAGGTTATACCATCTTGCAAAATTAGCTCAGTGCAACAGATATAGTAATTAGATGCATTATTTAGGAATGTTTATTTAACTAGACTGCTATTATTAATAAACCTAACTCTAATAATCTATATGTTTATCATACATTATTAGAAATCTATAAAAAGAAATGTGATCATTTTCTGAATAATTAGGCATGAAAGGAGTTATTGTTTAAAATTTGACACAATTACAAAAACAAAATTGACAATACAATTTTAAACAAGTTCAGAGAAAGATGCTTACTAACATGATTTTTACAAAAATACTTATTATAGAACCTACAAAATTTAGAAGATAGTACTATAGACACAAACATATTAATATAAACATATTCGATCGTCTTTTAGTTGATGTTTTGTTTCTTATGAAAACGTTCTAACAAAGCACTCATAATGTTTCCAGGTATTCTTTGGTGCTTATCAATCAAAGCTTGAACAGCATTCTTTGTCTGTTAAGAAAACAAAAGAACAGCCATTATTCTTTTAGTTCTCAATACAGATCATTTCTTTTGTAAAGATTTTAATGTACTACTACCCACAAGAAGTATTCTCTAAGTTTGCACCTATCTCTCCTCAGAATTAATGAGTTCCTCCTCAATTCACCCAGAGTGTATTTCTTATACTTATTTCATTATGCTTGGATCACAACATTGTCCATACGTCTATTTTCTACACCAGACTGTAAGCTCCTTAGGGTACACTTTAGTTTTTCTCCAGCATTGAGCACAACAAAGCTTTGCACACAATACTTTTTAAAAGAACTGAAGAAAACAATCAGAAGAAAAAAAGTAGCAGGAAATTTTCTAGCAGGCAAATGGAAGTTTCACTCCTTTCCATCCATTAATAAACTTCTGTGCATTTCTCTTCATCACCTTACACACTAAACAACTGTATCAGGCAATACAAAAGAAAAAAGCGAGAAAAACTATGAATGAATGAGCTGATATACTTTATTACCTAAATTTCTAGACAGTTTAAAAGAAATTTAAATTGAGTCATAGCAATGGAAAAACTCAGTATAATTGAGAAATGTAAAACTATTTGTTTCCCATTAAATTCATAAATTTCAATAATTTTTACTTTCAACTCGGTTGTGGTTATCTAAAAAAATGTTTTATGCACATAAACAGTACAAACATGAGTATGCATACATCCCTTCTTTTTAGATGCTAACCTTACAATGAGCCTTCTTTTTACAATTTTGGAACTTCATCCCTTTTTAAATATAATTAATAAAATTTACCCCAAATATTTTTAAAATATGCTTCTCTAAACCACAAGTTTTCACATCTGTGAAGTGAGAACTATTTCATACAGTTACTTTAAGAATTAAATGAAATGGAAACCATGCCTTCAGGTACTTAGCCCAGTGGCTAACACATAGGCTCTGTTCTGTTAAGTATTTTTTTAAAACTTTATTCACTGATTCGAAAAGATATCAGATGCTTTGGAAGTTATAATATTAGTAAAACAAGTCTCAAATCTCAAGGAGCTCATAACTTAAAAAGCGTAATAAAGTACAAAGTAATTAAAATGTTAAAATCATTTGTGAGATGTATCATCTGAGACGTGAAAGGAAAGTGTTTGGAAGTTCAGACTTGTGAGCCCATCTGGTGGGCAATGACCGGGGTACTGTTTGGTCTGGGTGCCCAAGGATCAGTAAAATTTCAGTAACAGTGAAGGAAGAAGCATGAGGAAAAGACCCAGGAAAACAACTGTTGAAGGAATGGCAAGTTATCAAGTCTGGCTGGAGTTTCAGGTGTGTGTTAATAGGGGGTGGTATAAGGCTTCACAGTTAGGATTCAATTAAATAATGAAGGGAGTTAAATACCAGTGAAAAAGTGCAGAGGTTTAGTATGAATTGAGGTGTCAAGGAAGGACTGAAGTGAAGAAATATCAGAGCCATGTATTAAGAAAATACAAGTATTTCAGAGATCACCAATGATCCCCTTTTGTCACTAAATCCAATGGACATTCTTCTAATCTTACCTTACCTCTCGATCACCATTGATCTTGCCTCTGTAACTCTCACACTAGAGGAAAAGCTAAGTTTTCTTCTCTCAGGCTGCTCCCTTTCACTCTTTAGTAGATTTATAATCCTAAAATCAGGCACTGACTTATTCTTCAAAGGTTTGGTAATCTTACTTATTTCCACAGCTTTAATTACCACTCATTTGCTGATGGCTCCCAAATTTATATCTCCAGCCCACTCAGTTTCAGCTAGGAATGTTCAATGTGACTTCCCTTGAATGTCTTAAAGGCACCTCAAACTCAACCTTCTTAAGACTAAACTAACATTCTTTTCCCCTCATACTTTGTTCTTTCTCAAGTTCCCTGTTTCAGCCAATGACACTGCCATGAATCTAGCCAAGAAAGTCAAAACCAAAGAGTCACCTTCACAACTCCTATTGCTCATTCACAGTAGCCAATCAGGCCATAGGCAGCGTCCACTACTACCGCCTCCCAATACCATCCAAATCTATCTGCTTCTCTCCATCTTCTTTCCACTTTAATTACACATGGATATGTAAATACACCTGTATTTATATGCATATGTGGATATAAGTATGAAAACGTAGAGAGAGGCAGAGACAGACAGAAACCGGCATTATAAACGTGGAAACACAATAACAGAGAGATTAAGACAGAGAACTTTAAGGGAATGTCTCCAGTGTCCTCTTTGGCATTAGTACAGTATATTTTAATCTAGATTTAGATAGTGTTTACAAAATGGTTCTCCACAATCAACACTGAATGGTCTATCACCCACTTTTAAAATGAGGTTTCACTGCTACATTAATTTGGATACTAGTAATTCTGAATTTGTGATAATCCAGGGATCCTTATGCTATAGTTTATGTTTATATTATTAACAATGAAGATTAGAAAATCATAACAATGTATTCACAAAAGGAAAATTTCAAGTATTCTTTAGTTCAATGACAATTTATGATAAAAATATGGATATGGCAATTATATATTTAAGTAAATTCCATCAAGAAATTCTACTAAACCATGCTGTAGTAGACTACTTCTACTACATAACAAAGTACATAAAGTAACTGGAAACAAAACCGAGGTATTTCAGTGCTCCAAAAGGTTTATCTTTTCTTACTTAGTTTGAATTAGTAATGTATGTGTGTGTATGTGTATATATATGTTATATATGTGTATATATAATACATAATATATGTATAAAATATCTGACTCCACCAGTGATATGCGTATGAGTAAATTTTTCTCTCATATGAAAAGCCCTCATATGAAAAATCAAGTCATTGGAATTTAACTATCAGTAATACATTTTCCTTAACTGAGAAAAATAAAGGAACAGGAATTATTTAATTTTAGACCTGGAAGAAACCTCTGATAATCAGGCCAGGCTCCCTCTCCACCCCCAATCCCCCATTACCTTCTATTTTGACCATAAAAAAAGACAGTATCTATAAAAAATTGTTCCTAACTAGCTCTGACCCACTTAAATCCTAATAGATAGGCAGGAAAAAAGTATAAAAAGAACAAAACAGAATTCAGTTATATCCTAAAGGAGAATGCATTTGTTAGGGAGCAGCAAAGAAATGTGTTATATTAACAATAAAGTGTGTGTGGGCAGCAGCAGTGTCACAGGGTGAGGTCTCAGCCTGGCATAGCGCCCCAGCAGCCACCTCAGGAAGGCATCATTTCAGGATGAGAGATGAGTCATGCTTTGTGGAGAGTGTGTCCTAATCCTAAAAATTGGTGTCATAGGGTTTTACTTTCAGGATAAAACAGAATAAACTATGAGAGGACTTAATGAACCAGTAGAATAATTGGAGGTAAGTTTTCTAGGAATGAAGTTCATAGACAAGGCATATAATACACTATTAATGTTACCTTTGTGAAAGTTCCTACTGAGAAGCAGCTTTGAATAGTCTTGTCTAATATAACACTATAGCTGGTTCAGCCACACATCCTTGTCTAAATGTCTGACCTTGCCGAGTTCCAGTATGGTAGAGTGTTTCTTCCCTCCGCCTACAAGGCCCTCTCTTTTGGGCCATCCCTGTAGGAGGAAGCCAGGTCTTGCTCCACTAGAGTCTAGTGTGGCCACTTTGGCCAATAAAATGTCAATGGGAGTAAGTGAGCCACTTCTAAAGAAGCTTTAAAGGCCATCTCATGGTTCCGTTCCTGACCTTCTTTTGCCAGGCAAATGGCAACATCTCATATAAAGTTCTTTCAGCCTGAGTCCCAGACAGATAAGACATGGACCTCAGGGGAAACATAACATGAACAAAAAGTAAGTTTTACTGTCCTAATCTTCTGAGATTCTGTGCTTTTTTGCTACCACAGCAAAACCCAGCAAGGTTGAATAAATAATCAATTTTTCTCATCAATAAGACAGTGATAATAATAAATTAAAACCACAGTGAGATATCACCTCACACCTGTTGGAATGGCTATCATTAATAAATCAACAAACAAGTGCTGGCCAGAATGTGGAGAAAAGGGAACCCTCGTGCACTGTTTATGGGATTGCAAACGAGTGCAGCCACTGTGGAAAACAGTATGGAGGTTCCTCAAAAAACTAAAAATAGAACTACCATATGATCCAGCAATTCCATTTCTAGCTATTTACCCAAAGAAATCCAAAACACTAATTTGAAAAGATATATGCACCTCTATGTTTATTGCAGCAGTATTTACAATAGCCAAGATATGAAAACGGCATAACTGTACATCAATAGGCAATTGGATAAAGTGTGGTACATATATACAATGGAATATTACTCAGCCATAAAAAAGAATGAAATTTTACTATTTGCAACAACATGGATAGACCTGGAAGGTACTATGCTAAGTAAAATAGGTCAGACAAAAAAAAAAAAAAATACCGTATGATCTCACTTATATGTAGAATCTAAAGAAAATGAACAAACAAAACAAACAGACAAATAGATGCAGGGAACAAGATGATGGTTGCCAGATGGGAGCGGGGTTGGGAGCAGGTGAAAAAGGTAAAGTGATTACAAAGTACAAATTGGTAGTTACAAAACAGGCACAGGGATGTTCCCTAGAGGGAATACAGATAGTAATATTGTAATAACTATGTATAGTGTGAGGAGAGTACTAGACTTGTCAGGTGGATCACTTCGTAAATTATATAAATGTGTAACCACTATGCTGTATACCTGAAACTAAGATAAAATAATATTGAATGTCAACTGTAATTGAACAATCAAAAAAAGGGGGAAAAATGAAGAGGAATAAGAGGTTCAAATTTCCAGGTATAAAACAAACAAGTCATGGGGATGTGGTGCACAGCATACAATACAGTACTGTATGTTAGCTATAGTTTAATAAAAATCTTTTAAAAAAACAATTACCGTCAGCCTTGGTAAGGTATAATTGCTAATTAAATATACCAATTTGAATGGGATTGCACTGTGTAAATAATGTTGGTCTTTTTTTTTTCTTCTATTAGAGTAAATCATTGTGAGAAGGAAAAAAACAGTGATAATAATAAGGTCTACCCTAGAGGATTGATGCGAGGATTAAATCAGACTACACATGGAAAAGAAAGTAAAATTATCTTTGTTCACAGATATGATTTTACATGTAGAAAACTCTAAAGATTTAACAGAAACTTGTTAGAACTAATAAATGAATTCAGCAAATTTGCAGGATATAAAATCCGCACACAAAAATCAGTTGTGTTTGTATACACTAATAATGAACACCGAAAAAAGAAAATGAGAAAACTATCCCATTTACAACAGCATCAGAAAGAACAACATACTTAGTTATAAACTTAACCTAAGAAAAGAAAATCTTATACATTGAAAACTATAAAACAATGGTGAAAGAAATTAAAGACACAAATAAATGGAGAGATACCCTGTGTTCATAGATTAGAAGATTTAATATTAAGATGATCATACTATCCGATGTACACATTCAAGGCAATCCCTATCAAAATCCCAACAGCATTTTTTTTGCAGAAATAAGGAAAAACTTCCTAAAATATATCCAAAGAAATTCAAAGCAGGATCTTGAAGACATATTTGCAAACCCAGGTTCACTGTAGGATTATTCAAAACAGCCAAGAAACTGGAAGCAACTCAAATGTCCATCAGTGAATGAATGGATGAGTGGATAAACAAAATGTGGTGTATATATACAATGGGATAGTATTCAGTCTTAAAAATAAAAGGAAATCCTGCCACATGGTACAATATGGATAAACCTTGAGGACATTATGCTAAGTGAAATTAGGTCCATCACCAAAAGACAAATACTGTATGATTCCACTCATATGAATTTTCAAAAGTAGTCAAACTCATAGTAACAAAAAGTAGGACGGTGGTTGTCAGAGACTTGGGGGCGGAATAAATGAGGAGCTGGTATATGATCTCACTTATATGCGAATCTAAAAAAGCTGAACTCATGGAAACAGAGAGTAGAATGGTAGTTGCCAGAGGCTAAGGGATGGAGGGGTGAGGAGACACTGGACAAGCATACAAACTTCCAGTTATAAGATGAGTAAGTTTTGAGGATCTAATGTACAGTATGGTAACTATAGTTAACAATATCATATTACATATTCGAAAACTGCTAGGAAAGTAGATCTTAAATATCTCACAGCAAAAAAAAAGTAATTGTGTGAGGTGATGGAGGTGTTAACTTTATTGTGATAATCATTTCCCAACTTATACATGGGTCGTATCTTCACATTGTACACCTTAAACTTATACAATGTATATGTCGACTATATCTAAATAAAGCTGGGGGTGGGGAAGAATCTTGCAAAGCCCATAATTAAGAACAAAAATAAAGTGTTGATGGATGTACATGAAGGAAGGAGGGAGGGAAGGAAGGAAAAAAGGAAGAAAGGGAGGGATAGTTGGTGTTCAGTGGGTATAGATTCAGATTTGCGGGATGAAAAGGTTCTAGAGATTGGTTGCATAACAATGTGAATATACACTACAGAACCATACACTTGAAAATGGTTAAATTGATAAATTTTGTTATGTGTTTTTTAAAAACTTTTTAAAAAATTAGACTATGTATAGAAAAGGCCAGTATAAAAGTCATAACACATCTCATTTTCTAGGTGATTCAAAAATATGACATTTATTGCTTTTTATGTAGTTTCATACTCCCTGAAAGTATAATTGCAAGCTGAGTGGTCATTTCTCATCTCATCTTCCTTGATGTCTTTACAGGAACAAACATTACTGATTATTCCTATGTTTTAAAAAGCCTCACCTGCTGACTTCTCTCACTGACTTCAAATTTACTTGTTCTCTTACCTCTGCTACTTCCTCTTCAGTTGGCTTTGGTTGTTTCCCATGGCCCACTCCTTAGCTCTTACACCTTCTGGCCTCAGTCCTCTTCTTTCTCTTTCTAACCTGCCTTGTAAAGCTCATGGCTTCAGTAATTGTCTCAGTGCAGGTGACTTCTAAAATTTCATTGCCAATTCTGACTTCTCTTCCCAAACTCCAGCAGAATATTTCCAAAAACCTACGTGTATAAATATATACATAGATATCCTGCAGGTACCTATATAGAATTAGTTTTCAAGTCTGGTGCATTCTATCTGTAAAATCTCTCAATTCTATACTTTGCTCTCATGTACATAAGGAGATCATTATCTAATCCATTCATTCATTAAATGTTTATTGAGATCTAATTAAATATATAACACTGCACTAGAAACTAGAGACACAAAAATTCATAAACCTCTGGTCTTAAAGAGTACACTTTTATTTATATGATTCTAAGTAACCACAATTGCTAGCATCATCTACACAAACCATTGTAGAGGAAGAGATTATACATCTGCTTGCTTTGGCCAAAGAAAGTCGAGTGGAAGTGATATGAGCTACTTCTAAACAGAGGTCTATCCTAATTGAAATGTATTTGATAGACAAATTCCTAAGTTTGATATATAAGGGCCTAAAAATGTAGCTCCTACTTACTTTTCCAGTTTCATCTACCAACTGTACCCACTAAGGTAATGATTCCAAGTTTATTCCATAGCTATTCAAGGAAAAACAAGAACAGGGTTTTGGTCAGATGAAACTGGAAAATACTCTTTGGAACAAAGTTAAATAGACCTCTTTATTTCAGGGCTTCTTAGAATCTTTAATATGTGCTTTGCAAAATTCCTGGAGAATTTATTAGGCAGTCTTTCTCAACCCCACTGTTCCAATCACATCACACTGTTCAACACTGTTGGTGAGTGCGGTCACCTTAGTTCCTGACACTGTTTCTTTGTTAGCACTCTCCCTCCAGCCCCAAGTCTTCATGTCCAAGTCATGCCCATCCTTCAAGACCCACCACAAATGCCCTCATTCTAGAAAGCTTTCCTATTTTTTCCCTCACAAAGCAGTCTCTTTACCCTTTGATCTTCTACTAGTCTCACTCAAATTAGCCTCCATATCACCGCTAGTGATCTTTCTAAATGCGACCTATTTTATCTTTCATCTGCTTTCAATAGCTCCCCTGGCTAGCAGTAAACAAAATCAATTACAGGTCATCGTAGTCCAGAACTTCCTAAGTTTCTGCCCTCATCTACAAACCCCATCTAGCTACCCCAGACCACCTTCAAATCCCTAAAGATTTCATTCATGCTGTTTCACGTTGCCATCCCTTCATAAATTCAGTTTTCTCTACTTCGTTACTTTGTCCACCTAATCCCGTCTTGTCTTTCAAAATTAAATTCAAGCACCACCTTCCTCAAGGTGGTGTCTCTGATCTAATTTAGATACCTTTCCTCTGTGCTTCCATAATACCCTAACACGGCAGTTCTCAACCAAGGGAGATTTTGCACCCCAGGCAACACATGACAATGTCTAGAGACATTTTTAATTGTCACCTTTTAGAATGGCTAGCTCTTTGTTGTGGAGAGTTGTACTGTGCATCGTAGGTTGTTTACCACCACCCCTGGCCTCCACTCACTAGGTGGCAGTAGCACCACCGCCTCCCAAGTCCTGCCTGTTGTGACAATAAAAAATGTCTCCAGACACTGCC
>NW_011888826.1:3205300-3261683 GCF_000151845.1 Pteropus vampyrus
CTGGAAGTTTAAAACACTGTTTAAATATGCAAACACAGAATACACCATAAGATCCAAAGTAATACTCAAAAAAAAAAAAATCACTGGACACTAATTTTTTAGTTCATCAACTAGTAAAGTGAAAAAAAGCTTCAAAAGCAGTCAAAAAGTACTTTAAAACCACTTTGCAGTTTAAAAAGACAAAAATTAGGAATAATTTCTGCTGTGCAACTTATTCTGAAGAAATGATCTGACAGAAAATCAAAATAACTCCACAACAAAAGTTAAACATCACATCAACTTGCCTTTCCATTTTAAATTTGAAAAAAAAAAAAAAAAAGACCTAAAAAACATAATGGAATTTCAATGATACAGCAACATTGGACATAAAAGAAGCAACAGATTTAAAGTTCTTTAAGAGGGGATTTGTATGGAGATAGAAACACTAACAACATAGTACTAAGCGTATAAAATATAATCAACCAAATATAATATATAAAACATAGGGCATAAAAACAAACTATGAAAATTTTAAAACAAAACAACAGATATTGCAAAGTAAAGCACATCTAATTGTTATCACTCCTATAACTAGATTTAGAGCTTATTTTGTTACCAATAAATTAAAGGTTGGTAAAAAGAACTTTTCAATGTCAATGTGTGTACCATAGCTCAAAATATTTTTAAAACAAATAAAAGAAGTAACAGAAATAAACTAAGGAAAATTATGTCTCCTTAGGTTGTTCATCGTAATTCAATATCATATACTGTTATCCATTTTTAAAGCTGTAACTTCTTCAGGGGTGAATCAGGAAGACAAGGTTATATGTAAATCTGTCCTAATCTTCAACATGTTTTAATATAGTAAATTAGATAATTTACTCTATAATATTAAAAGGCCCATAACAAATAAGTATATGAGATTTAACAAAAACCTACATCTAATAACTGCCATTACTCAGAACCAGTTATCATTTAGACTTTATATAGAAAAATATCTAAATAGAAAAACATCTAAATTTTGAACCTTTCTAGGGTTCAAAAGCCCAAATATTTAAAATATTACATTACAAATACCACATTATAATTAGAAAAACCATATGAACCAGAACTTACTTGTTCCTCCAAGTGATCTAAATCCTTCTCGAATATTTTGTGTAAACATAGGAATAATGGGCTAAAGAGAGAATTTGAATTAAAAAGTAAATATATTAATCCATTCAATGCCTCCATTGAGTCACTAATGTAAACTTTTGAGAGCCCATTTAAGATTATGAAAACAAGGTATTTTTAAAATAAAGGTATACTTTTTTCACTGCTGTGATTTATCAGACTAAACTTGATCTGTAGAAATATAAATTGGAAACACTACCCTCTAGTGGTAGCATATAATACTTCATTTATCAACTTTCCTATCATTCCACATAAACACTTGATACTCAAAAATTATAATAATCATTAATTTCATAAATAAAATGAATGTGGAAAATTAAATTGGTTTTAGTGGGCTACTGAATAGTATGCTCGCTGAAGAAAAAGCTACAAGACAGAGATTCTCTCTACTGGGAAATTTATATAAATTTAAATGAAAGGTTTTAGCAAGATGCTGTCATGGAATTAGTAAAACATCTTTTTGTGAGCTTATTAAATGTTAAATTGTTCGAAATCAATGAAAAGTAAGTGTAAGACTTACAAAAAAAAGGAAAAGTATATATGTTAAAGAATTATTCATGTCATTAGTTTTAAAGTATTTCTGCTCACAAGGTCATGGTTTTTATTTTTCCACAAATATCAATAATTAATTTCTCAAATGGAGATTGTAACTATATGTCAAAAAACAATATATTAAGTAGCAAAAGATCATGTAAGGAGGTTATGACAGTAAAACTGAAGTAGATTAAAAAGTGAACACTTTAAACCCAAAAAATATACCAAATTAAATGATGATTTAGAATAGATAAAATTGGGGGAGGGGGGTGAGTGTCACTTTACTTATAATCTACCATCAGCATTTGCTTAATACAGAATTACCTGCCTTCGTAAGCAGGATTTAAGGTATTTTAATAAGCTAATATTTAAAAAGCTATTCCTACTCAGTTTTGGAAAACAGTAAAATGTGGTGGACTGAAGGAGAGACTATAGGTGTACCTTTCTTCATAAAACTTATTACCTTATATAAAAGAAACTGATCACTTATTTATTATATCTCTCCCCTCCCCGAGAAGGAAGGCTCCTAATCACACAGACATTGTTTTCACTGCTATATTCCCAGCACCCAGAACACTGCCAGGAATAGACCAGGTGCTAAAAGAAAGTGTGATGAATGAAGTAAGGAAGGCATGAATAAACACAACAATGTGTCTAATGAATTAGTTCATATTCTCTGAATACAAAGGGTCAGAAATAGGCAGCAGCAATCTTAAAACCAGTTAGAAAAAAGAGATGTCAGGTAAAGAAAAGCAGTCAGATGAAGAACTTAAAATTCGATGGTGTTAACTCATAAAGCAAACATTGAAGGCAAAGTACATTGACGCTTTTGTAAAAACTTCAGATTATGATCTAGGAAACCACAACTAATTTGTAAAATAAAATGACAGCTGAAATCCTAATGTTTTAAGTAGTTATAACATTAGAGTTGAGAACTGAAAACACCCAAGAAGGAATAGAAACTTTTCAGCTCACATATATACTAGCTCGCCTTCTCAGATCAGCACTACTGGGTTTATATCTGACTTGCATGAACTCCAAAGTTTATACTGCAGTACACACTATATAATGACTCTTCAGGTTACATACTGTCCTTTAAATAGCGAACTCTCCAGAAGCTGGACATTTCTAGAACCTACTAAACAGGAGAAAGCTTACTCTAGCAGGCTCAGTATTCCAGGCTATATTTTGGGCACACTGTTTCTAAATTTGCATTCAAGCTGTAGTCAAAGTTACAAGCATTTCCTTTTTACAACTTGATGCTGTAGTACACTTATTCATTCCTTTCCTTGTGCACACTTTGTATAAAAGGTCTTTGCATAAGTAGCCGAGTATTAAACTCTGTTTACATGCATATATGTGTCTCTGTAGGTATGTGTGCACACATGTGTACAAGAGAGAATGTGCATTTTATTAAAATTATTCTTGGAGAATCACTTAACATGGGTTTAGAGTCTTAACTGCCACTAAAAAAGTGGGAACCACTGAATAAATTTACTTACCATATCTGTCTTAGTTCTTCATGTTAAAATGGAGACAATAATTATCCTATCTCAAAGGTTTTTTATAGATTGATATAAAATATATAAACAATTTTATTTAAACAAATACTATTTTTTTACATTATTTGTTTTCCAACTAAAGAAAATGCGCTATTTTTTCCTCAACTTATTTAGATATAAAGTTACCTAAAATTCTTATCGAAGTTTTAATTCTCAGAAGTTCAAAAAATAATTTATATTATATCAAAAAGCTATAACTTTCAAGTGAACCTTAATATTTTCTACCAATATTTTGTGAACTTGCATTAACGATCTAGATTTTTCACTCTAATTTGTTACTATGTCACCATTTAAATATAGTTAAGCCTGCAACAACAGTCTTAAACATTTACTCTAAGTTTATGAAACTCTGTGAAGCCTATGAAGGGGTTATCCAGATGGGGTAATCCAGACGGGGCACTACGTGACTGGAAGATTTCCCTCACGTATCTGGAAGGCCCCTCTAATCTCAATGTCAGCAGACTCACTGTGAAATGCAGTCAGCGATGGCAACAGTGCCAGTTGCCTGCAGTCCTGAACTGTGTGCTCTGCTCTGCTTCTGCCTTGCTGTATGACCTGATCCCTCCATCCCTTCATCTCTCTGTGTCTGAGTTTCCTCATCTGCAACATTGGAATAATTACATATGTCACCCACTTACTGTATAGCAGTACCAACATAAAGCCTTTAAAAGCACTCAAAAGGTTGGGGAGGTACAAGATCTGTCAAACTTACAATGCTATTTTGTAAATCAGCAATGTTAAACATTTTTATTGGTTTATAAAGTTGAAAACCTGTATATTAAATTTTTTCAAGGTTTGTATAAAAACCTTATCTACATTATCTAGATTATCTTAACTAATTATCTAGAAATGCTTTCAAGGATTGGAATAAGAGTTCCTTTCTCTACATAATTTCTTTCAGGCCTTATTCCAGGCAATGTTCCTTAAAACTGTAAACTTAAGGATAAAGAATCCCATGATCAATTTATATAATTCCAAATCTATGTATGTTATTTTTATCTTAAACCTTAGGAGAAATAATTCTCTCAAAATATAAACATGAAAGTTAGACTATCTCTGACTAGATTTTAGCTTTTACCATTGCTTTAAAATACATTCCGTTGATTCCCCTTAATTTTGTACAATTGTGCGTATATCCTTTAATATTAGATATTAGTCTTATAGCCCAAAATTTTGTTTTCTACATCAGTACTTAAGACTTTCTGGAAAATAAAATGTACTATAAATTAATTTTCTATATCACTAATACTATTAACATAAAATTCAATTCAAAGCCTCCCTTCCAGTAGTGTTTAACACTGTTAAAAAATCAATTTCATTCGACAAATACGAATAGCCTACTAGGTTCTAGTCATTGTACCAACGACTCAGAATATAAAGATGGCCTTGTCCTCAGAGAGCTTATAACCTACTTTAGGACAGTAATGTTTAAATTTTTACACTGTCTATTATTAAGCACTTTGGCAAGTACATTAACCTTCACATTAGGACCACACTATTAAAGTACTACAGCAATAACTTACTTCTCAGAGTTACATACACATATGTAAGGGAAGAACAGAGCTCAATTCATCGTATTTTATGGTAACTCTGCAATTAAAAAATAAAGAGAAAATTTCCATTCTTCTTCAAATACTGGTCTTGGGTTAGAATGAATCATCATCCATAATTTTTTTTCTTTGTAATCAACAAGTCTGTATTTGCAAGATGAACAGGCAAGTTAAGGCTGCAGACTGGTCTCTTTATGTGGCATCAATGGACACACAAAAAACTTCAGTGTGAAAGTACTGGCAGCTGTCTCTAACTAATTGGCCTGGAAAAAGAACACCACCTTGTCAAAGATACTACGATTTCTTTTTCTGATAGACAATCTAAAATGAAAACAAACAAAACAAAGAATAAACATTCCATAAGTAATAATAAGTGTTTCATAAGATAAAGTACATTATGGAGATCAAAGGGCTGAGAAATACTCTCCAAAGCAAAAGAAAAGGACAAAATGGCATTCACCTTCTTCAGTCTACAGTCTACAGTGAATCCCAGAGGAACACTTAATATTATTGACAAATTCATTTGTAAAGTCTTTCAAAAAGACCTAAATTACACCATGTCTATTTCTCATCTTTAGTCATATGATTAGATAGTTGATCACATTTGCTGATAAAAAAAATGATAGGAGTCATATATTATTTGAGTTCTACTGTTATATAAATAGTTACAGATAAAAGAATTGCAATGAAACCAACCAACACCTATCGCTGAAATATTGCAACTCAATTCCAACTCAAATATTCCAACTCAAAAGGATTAAAATACATAGAAGTGGACGACTACTTATGAAAAAAATGTGTAACTGAAGGAATATAAAGAATTTTATAAATCTAATTAATATAAGCTGGAGTTTGAAATGTAAAATAAAATTTTTCTGGATATTTGCCAAATTTCCAGATTAATTTATTTTAGATGGCTTCCTATCTAAAAGGAACATTTCTCTATTGTTACAAGAGCTATATACACTAATTTTTAAAATACTGCAATGATAGTATCTAAATTTTTATATACTTTGTTTCACTGTTTAAGCATTTATTGTAAATTCAACCTAGCTTTACTTTAATAAATAGTTTTATACAACTCACCACTTTTGCATCAATTGCAACCTGAGCGAAGCCTTTACGATTACCCCATATAATGTTGTAGGTCTCATCGCTGATAAGGGCTTCTCGAACTCCACCTGGCGAAATAGCTAACAAGTGACCGCTCCTCAGAATTTCAACACATTTTTCTCTTGGTCCATGTAGAGCACAAAATACATCAAGTAATAGACTAAACCCTGTAAGAAACATCAGCATGAAAATATATCTTAAGAACTTCTTGTCTAAGTCTTTAAGAACAAACATCTTCACAATCTACATAATTTACTATCTATACTTAAATCAGTAAATTCTTTTTCACTTTTTAAAATAAGAACTCTTAAGGTTAACATAAGATTAATATTGCTGGAAAAGCAATAGCTATGTCTTATTGATCAACTAATATTGATGATCTCCTTAGTAATCACCTGCTACTCTGGCTACTTTACATATCTAAACTTTTAACTTACAAAAACCTTGGAAAACAAAGATTCTTATCCTCATTTTATAGATGAGGAAAAGTTGGCTCAGAAAGTAAGTAGCTTACTCAAAGTCACAGACCTAGCAAATGGCAGGGCAGATTCCAGTCCAGTATGTCTAGTCCAAAGTTCTTTTCACTGAATCTCACAGCTAAACACTGTCTACAGTATTTATCAGAGAAATCAGAAATGGTAGCCCATCAGCAATCACAAATATAATCTTCCATTAACCCTATAAAAAGAGAATCACTCAAGAGAATTTAAATCTGACTATGATCAGCCCTATTAAAATTGGCAAGCCGTAATCAAATCTACTGAAATTAAAAGTTAGATGATGATAATTCCGCAATTAAAATTTTTAAATAAATAATAACAACAAAATCATTAAAAGCTTTTAGTAAAGTGAGTGCAAGATTCAGGAGCAGTTCATTCCAGGTCTTAATATTATATTGTTTTTTCAAACTACAACTGTTTATAAATGAAAAAAATAATCCTGTCAAGTAACTAAATATTTTAACCAATTCCTAAATTGGAACTTTAGAGGACTAATGTTAGTATACTTTATTCCTTGAAAATGGGAAATATGGAAATGAGCAGTGAAAACTATGTAGACTAACCAAACTTCTTACAGGTTTTAGGATCTGAAGCAAGGTTAGAAATATTAAGGTTGAAATAATTTTCATTCTACATTTCATTAAAAGCTCAATGATTTAACTTGATGCATTCTCACAATCAATGAATAAGGGAGGTTTCATAAATTATAAGACCATAAAGATCATGAAGTAGGAAAAATTTTTTAAAGCCAAATGCTAAATAAAAATATTCACATTCTATTATGCATAAAAAGAAAAAAAATGGAAGCAACCTAATGTTCCATACGAGAAAAGTAGGTGTAAATATTTTAAAACTGTTCTTAATTTAAAAAACAACTTCTTTATAAAACATGATAAAATATTAATGCTAACATTAATTTTATTTAAAAAACAAAATCATCTGCATAATGTGAAAGTATGCAAATTAAAAATGAAGTAAAATAAATCAAAATGCTGACTGGTTATGTTAGAGTAGTAAAATTACAATGATCTTCTTTCCTCTAGTTTCCAAATTCATTATAAAGTGATAATATTACTTTCGAAACAAAAACCTCTTATAGCTAATTTAGTTTATAACCAAAATACAAATGACTTTTTAGTGACATAAGAATATCCAAAACATTAACCATGTCTATGAAAGATTCTGAGTAGATTGTTATTTAATTCACTGCTTCGTGTTTGTCTGGTTGATGGGTGGCTTTTGTTTTATTATTCCAGAGTACAAAACTATAAACTTTTGGCTTGCTTCTGGTGACTTAGTGACAGAAGAAAATAAGATTTAAGCTCAATGACGTTATTTTAGAATGATTTATTTTAAAACTGTATTGTGTTTGAAACTATTTGGTTAATCAATCTTTTTAAAAAGGTACAAAGCCTTTATGAACAGATTAAAAAGAATTTAGTCCTCAATCTTAAGAGTAATTACCAGCCAAGTCAAACATGAGACAAAATAGACTCTTTATACCAATATATAAATTGGCAAAAGTTATAATTTATTTTTTAAAATGAAAGTACAGGATTTAACTTCAAAAAATTTCAACTAATTACCTGTTAATAAAAAAAAAAAAAACATAATATTTTGGCCATAATGTTTTTATATTTACATATTAGCTAAGCAGGATAATTAGATGCTCCCAAACTGGAGTTCCAAGTGTGTTACCTAAAAAGGCAAAAATCTTTTCCAAATAACACTCAAGAGCCCCAAAATATAAACTATCACATAATTTGACTGTGTTAATTAAACATTTTTATATCACAACAGTGAAAATTTACCTGGAATTTTAAAGACAAAGTGATCAGCTACCACTCGGCAAGTTCTGCCTTTATGGATAAAAATTTTAGCCATGAAGTAGTAAAAATCTATTGGAATAGCTCCATGATAAAAAATTATAAGTGCTGGTCCTTCTTCTGGTATTTTTTCCATTCCATGAACTTCATAACCTGTTAGACAAAACACAAATACTTAAAATATATTTATTAGTTATTTATACTAAAGAATAGTTACTAACTCAGAAACACAGTCTTTCTTACAAAATGTTGAGCCTTCCTGTTTCCCTTCCTCTTTCCCCCGCCTTCCCTCCTTGACAATCAGTTCTGAGCCATTAAGTGGGCCACAGCGAAGTAGGCGCAGTGTGGAGGGGTGGCTCAGAATGCTGGAGCCCAGGCAGCATGAGAACGGCAGCCACACAGGGAGGCCTGGAGTGGGCAGTCAAAGGCCAAGCACCGTCATGAGAGCACCCTCACAGAAAAGCCTAGAACAGGGTGCTGAGGCCTGCATGGGAAAAGGAGGGGAGCCAAGGATGGGGCAAGTATGGACGTCAGAGCCTGAGTGAACTGAGCACAGCATCCAGACAGGTAAGTGGCCTGGTACAGGGTGTCACCACCCGAGTGGGGTAAGATGGTATCCGTGAGTGGCGAGGGATGACGGCAGTGGTGGGCGACTGGTTACTAAAGGGGAATTGACCAAACAAGTCTATATATTAAGGATAATGTGAGCCAGGTTTCTCAGTGTTGAAGGCGGCTGCAAATACAGAGCAGGAGAAAACTACAATAAACTCTGCAGCTGTAAGAGAGCTTCACTCCCACACTAAGAACAAGAAAAAGCAGCATGTCAGAAAGCTCAGGTCAACCTCTCAATCAGGTGAACTGAGCTCCAAAAGGTGACAAGCCCCGCTAATGAGAGAAAAAAGTGAGTATGGGAGGAAGTGGTAGGTGCCATAAAGGTAGGGCAAAGAAAACTGAAATATTAACAAATACTTAAAAGGGCAAATGTGGGAGAGCACTGAGTGTAGAGTCCCTTGGCACCACAGATACAGAGTCCACACCTACTCACCAGCATTGCTGCACAAGCCTCAGATGGTGCTCTCAAGAAACATTAGGGGCAGGGCAAGCAAGAGACCCAAGAGAGCCCCTGATAATGGTACAGAGACCAAAACCCCACTCACTTCCTGGAAACTTCTCTTGTAAAAGTAAACTGACACTGGGAAAGGTGCAGAAACCCCCTCCACCCCATTCTAAGGAAGAAATGTACACAAAAGGCATCTGATGCTGGGAAGGACAGAGCACCATTTCCCCACTCCTCTCTCCTGCCTAGCCCCACCCCCGACTCAGGCAAAACTCCACTATTACTACAGGAGGGGAGAAGCCAAAACATCTGCCACTGGGAGGTATAGGGCAGGCCCAGGCCGCTGAAATGACATAAACCAGAGATCTGCTACCACTGGGAGAAAGGCAGGAAACTTGCTCCCAAACCCAAACCACCTACACACAGCACAGTCTCCCTGCCACACGGGAGAGTGTGGAGCACTAAGAGAGCATCATGCTTGGATCCGGGCACAGAGGGCTTGTGGAAGATTCTGGCTGAACCAGGAGGATCACGGAGTGCCCCCGCCACCTGTACCCTTGCCACAAGCCACACATGGAGTTGCAAGCAAAGGCAACCTTTCCCTGGGGGAGAGGCAGGAGCACGGGGAGAGCCCCTCTGTAGCACAGGTATATAGGACTGAAGCTGCAATGGGAACATCGACAAAAATCCGCTGGCACTCTTGGCTCTACATATATATGTACAGTTAGTAGTAGGATTTGAAAGCGCTGAACTGAAGGTAACTATAGCTACAATAAAATCCGACCCAGTTCAATTGCTGAGTAGATTGAATTAACCTCACCCCACTCACTAACGGTTTAACAGAAAAAGGACAATTTCCAGTGACAAATTCTATTTACCTCATTCTCTACTGTTCTTTTATAAACAATGCCCAGAATTCATTAGAAAAATTTATGGAACATACAAAACGGCAAGAAAAAAAGTATCCATCATCAAGAGAACCAGACCCAAATGTTTAAATTATCGGACAGTAACTTTAAAATATGTTTAAATTATCGGACAGTAACTGTTAAAAGATCTAGTGAGAAAAGTGGATACATAATCATATTAGAAATTTCAGTAGATAGAAGGAAATTATAAAACAAAGCAATGAGTCAAACAAAAAAGCTACAAACTTGCATGAGATCTAAGGGTTAAATGTTAATAATAATCAATGTTAATTCTCTGATTTTAATGGTTTTATTGATGTTAAATAGAATATTTTTGCTTGTAGGAAATATACACTAAAAGTGTTAAAGAGAAGGTAATGTAGGCACTTACACTCACATGATTTAGAAAAATAAGTTATTTGTATAATACTTGGAATATTAACTTTTTAAAAGACTACAAATAAAAAATAATATTGCCTTCTATCGAAAAATCGTAGAAGATCAGAGACTTTTCTGTAAGATCAGAGAATCGTAGAATCTATAAGATAAAAAGAAACTTCAGGTTCTAACATAAACAACATTAGAATTTAAAACTATTTTTGATTGTTAAGGTTATCCAAGAAATCGCACATCTCTGAAACATCACGAACACTTTATTGAATCTGCTAGCTCCTAAAAACAATCTGGACCCTTCTGTGTAAATTTGATATCGAGTAATTGCTAAAGAGTACAAGATTCTACTCACTACAAGCAGGTTATGAAAGGGGTAAGAAAATGAACAGATAAAGGGGAGTAGATGAAAAGGGCAGGGGTAGGAGACATCGAATAAGTTAAAACTTCCCTATAAAATAACACAACCTAGAGTAAAATTTAACAGTCTATATAATAATTCATTGCTAAAAATAGGAAAAACTTAACTCATGACCTGATGCAAAATAAAACACCATTTAAACTGCTATATACATGTGGATAATTTAAAAATGCTGTCAATTAAAAAAAAACTATTTAATTCACAAATTATTCTTTAGAAATTCCTATTTTATTTAATAACAAAAATGATATAATTGAATCTAACTACTACATTCTGGGCGAAAAATTGTGATCAGAGATTTGAACTGGATATCAAGAAAACACCTCTCTGGTAATATAAATAAAATTAGAGACTCGTGCCATTCTTTACCTGTTCTTCCTGCCACATTGTAAACCCTATTCCAAGTCACCATAGGCAGGAACAAGGGTTTCAGCAAGCGAAGCAAACGACAAGATAAAAAGGGTGGTGGAGATAGGGCTGGGAATGATCTCTGGAGGCTTCCTTCTAACTTAACCCTAGTTCAAGGTTGGCTTCCTGGCCATACATTTTTTTTTTCCTCCTCCAGCTAGAGATTAATCTGCCTAGGTCCTCTGCTACCAAACACCAAGACATTTCTTACAGTGACCCTGTGCTATTGGTGGATTGTGGGGATTATAAAAGATTTAAGTAAGATCCACTTATGTTTCAGGAAAATACTTTGGGTATTTTATCACAGGAGTTGGGAACTGATACTCTGGAGAGCAGATGAAATGTGATCATGTTTCTAGTCATAAGAGCTACTTTTCCTTCTCATCTCACCATTGTCAGGCCACGACCTCTGCTGATTCTGGCAAAAAGAAAAAAGCCTACTGAATAACCAACGGGTCCATGAAGAAATCAAGAAAAATAAAAAGATAGCTTGAGACAAATGAAAATGGAAATGCAACACACCAAAACATGGAATGCGGCAAAAGAAGTCTAAGAAGGAAGTTCATAGCAATAAATGCCTACCTCGAGAAACCAGAAAAATTTCAAATAATCTAACTTTATACCTCAAGGGAAGCCTAAAGTTAGTAAGAGGAAAGAAATAGCAAAGATCAGAGTGGAGATAAATGAAGTAGACACTAACAAGACAATAGAAAAGATCAATAAAACCAAGATTTGGTTCTTTGAAAAGATAAACAAAATTAACAAAACTTTAGCCAGACTCACCAAGAAAAAAGGGCTCAAATAAATACAATCATAAATGAAAGAGGCTACCTCTCAACTGATACCTCAGAAATACAATCATTAGAGACTACTATGAACAATTATACGTCAACGAACTGGACTACCTGTAAGAAATGGATAAAGCCCAAGAAACTTAAAACCTTCTAAGGCTAAATCAGAAAGAAACAGAAAATCTGAATAGTAATAACTCTGAATCTGTAATCAAAAACCTCTAAGACTAGACAGCTTCACCGGTGCATTCTACCAAACACTCAAAGAATACCAATTCTTTTCAAACTCTTCCCAAAAAAAAAAAAAAGAGGAAGAAACCCTTCAGAACTCATGTTACCAGGCAAAAATTACCCTGATTTCAATATCAAAGACACAAGGAAAAAAAAATTACAAGCCAATATCCCTAAGGAACATAGATGGAAAAAACCCCAACAAAATATTAGCAAACTGAATTCAACAACGTTAAAAGGATCATATACCACGATCAAGTGGGACTTATTCCAGAGATGCAAGAATGGTTCAACATTCGCGAATCAACATAACAAACCACATTATCAAAATGAAGAATAAAAATCATATGATCATCTCTACAAATGCTGAAAAAGCATTTAACAAAATTCCACATCCATTTACGACAAAACTTTCAACCAAGAGTATGTAGAGGGAATGTACCTCGACATAATAAAGGCCACATGTGAAAAGCCCACAGCTAACATACTAAATGGTGAAAAACTAAAAGCAATTCCACTTCCAGGCATTTATCTGAAGAAAAGGAAAACACCAATTTGAAAAGATATATGCACCCCATGTGCAGTAATGCACTGCAGCATTATTTACAATGGCCGAGATATGGAAACAATCTACATACATTGATGAATGAATGAATAAAGAAGATATGGTACACACATGCACATGCACACACACACAATGAGATACTATTCAGCCATAAAAAATTAAATCTTGCCATCTGCAACAACATGAATGTACCTAGAGGGTATTATGCCAAATGAAATAAGTCAGAGAAAAACAAACATTATATAATCTCTTATATGTGGAATTTTAAAAATAAACAAACAAAACCAAGCTCATAGATACAGAGAACAGAATGGTGGTTGCCAGAGGCAGGGGGGCGGTGTGAAATTAGTAAAGGGGGTAGAAGATACGAATTTCAGTTATTAAATAAATAAGTCATGAGGACTTAATATACAGAATAGTGACTATAGAAAATAATTCTGCATTGCATATTTGAAAGCTTCTAAGAGAGTAACTCTTAAAAGTCCTCATTATAAAAAAATTTTTGTAACTATATATGGTGATGCATGTTAACTGCACTTACTGTGGTGATAATTTCCCATATATACAAATATTAAATCACTGTTGTATACCTGAAACTAATGTTATATGTCAATTATACCTCAATAAAAGAGAAAAAATACAAATGTATAAACTTAAGATGTTTTGTTATTTTTTCATGTCATAAAAGAAACACCATACAATTGTTTTGGAAATCTTTCTCGAAGGAAGGACGGATGGAAGGAAGGAAGGAAGGAAGGAAGGAAGGAAGGGCAAAAGCAAGAGAAGAAAAAGAAGAAAGCATTCAGAAGTCAAGAGTAGAATTAAGTTCAAAGAAAAAGGAAGATAAAAAGGAAATTTCCAGTGGCTACAGCAGAAAAGGAAGTTCCTACAGCCATATTGCCTCCATAGAACAGCAGTCCCAAGAAGCACTGCCACTCACATGTGAGACAAAAGGGACATCTAAGGAATGAAAATCTGAAACTGTTAGTTTCTTCCTTAAGTTTTTATCCCTGTTTGGTTTGCTAAGAAACAAGCATTCAAACAGTAAGATTTCAGTATAAATTTTAGTTCAGGAAATTCATTTTAAATTATATCTTCACCAAACAGATTAAATTGAGTGTGCTGTGATTCTAGTATTAAAGGAATAAACTACTTGGTAATATTTCAAATGGACTCAAAAGAATGCTATTAAAAATTAAATTTAATGATATTTACCTACACACTATGGTAAATTAACAATGCATCCTTTTGGGTCTTCCTTGAGAAAGCAAATAAACTAAACTATCTATAAAATAAAGTCCAAATGCCTGAGCATAGCATTCAAGGTCCTTCAAAATCTAGGTTCAAGTCTTGCTTTCCAGGTTCATCATTCAACATACTTCTCACCCACATGATTCATCTTCTAGGCCTGAATACACCCTACGTTTTATTTAGTACTCATATATGTTAACATAAATGCTATCCTACTATTTAAAGTTATGAATCTTACTTTTTCTGTTCTACAATGTATCTTGGAGATCTTGACAGGCATATATAGTGATCATATTCTTCTTAATGGCTATAAAGTATTCCATAATAAATTCCTATCACAGTTAATTGAGCCATTTCTATTCAGGGACAACTGGATTGTTTCCAATTTTTCACAAATATCACTGCAATGAACATCCCTTATATGCATCCTTGTTGTCTGAACATGTGACTATATCACTATAACAGATACTAAGAAGGGCAACTGTTGGTCATACAATACTCCCATTTTAAATGATGATACCGCCAAATTGTCCTCCTGACTGGCTGTACTACAATACTTTCTCACATGCATTGAATGGGAGTTCCCATTTCTCCATTCTCATCCTTTAATGTTATCAAATTTTATAATTTTTGCCAATCTTTTGGGTAAAAATGTATCTCAATATTGTTTTAATTTACATTTTCCTAATTACTAGCCGGCTTATGCATGTTATAATTATTGGCCATTTGTTTCCCAATCATAAGTTTGGTCCATTTTTAAGTTGGATTCATTTTATACTAATTTATTACTTTCTGTCATAAATGACTTGTGCTAATGTGACCCATCTTCTCACACATCTTTTAGTTGTCTTTTATGAATAGAGTTTGTCTTTTCCTGCTGATCTGGAAAACTACTTTATCATTTACTAAATTCACGTTTCTGGACTTTTTAACCTGTTTAGTCTATTTGCGATAATCCTCTCCCTAAACCAATACCCAAATTTTAATTATTAAAGATGTTAATGTTTTTGATACAATAAAGAAAATACTTCTTTTGTTTTTTTCAAATTTGCTTTGGTATTATTCTTGCTTATTTACTCTTCTATATGAATTTTAGAAGTTGCATAAAAAATCAGAATTAAATGAACTAGGAGTGTGGCCTATAAAGTGACTATAATGTGTGGCCTATACAGTGACATCTTAACTGTAATAGGAATTTATTATGGAATACTTTATAGCCATTAAGAAGAATATGATCACTACATATGCCTGTCAAGATCTCCAAGATACATTGTTGAATGGAAAAAGATTTCTAACTTTTAGATTTTCTGCTTCCACAACTCTTTTGTATACACTTTCACCATAAAGTTCTTACATTTTTTGTTAGATTTAATCTTACATAGAATTTTTCTTTTCCTTTTTTAAAATGATTATTAGTGGTGTATGCGTGAGTGGTTACTAATTTTGTGCCCATTTTTCTTGCTAATCAATCTTATTAGTACTGATAAGTCTGTAGTTGATTCACTCAGTTCTTTCGGTGTCTCCTTTTTTCTATTCTTTATACTTATTTCTGGGACCTCCGAAACAATGTTATGCTAGTGGCGAGAGCACCCTTGTCCTGGAATTCCTTTAATACTTCTCTACTTCTCCATTATGGATCATGTTTGTTGAAGATTTCTGACACATTCCCTTTCTTAGTCAAGGTAGTACTTCTCAGTCATCACTTGCTAAGATTTGTTTCATAAATATTAAATTTTGTAAAATTATTTTCTATGAGACTGACCTACAAATCTCCTTTTTGGGTGTGCTTTCCTTAGCAAGGTATCCTAGACTTGCCAAATAAATGTAGCCTCACATTTTTTTCTACACACTGAAACAGTGTAAGATGGGCATTACTTGTTTCTTAAAAGTTTGCATAACTTGTGGACTCCTGGCCCTCTGTTCCCATTAATTTCATAATTGATTATTGATCTTTTCTGTTGTTTCTCTCTTCTTTGTGAATCAATTTTGATCATTTCTATTCTCCTACAAAATTGTCCATCTTATTTGGTTTTTAAATGCAGTGGTGTGAAATATTTAATCAAACAGTTTTCCTACTCATTCATCAAAGCCTTATTCAAAAGTTACCTCCTCTCTGAATAGTGCTTTTATTTTTGCCCATAACAACTGTTCTTGTTTAGTCCTCACAGAAACCATAAACTGATGAGGAAACTTAAGTGAGTAAAGTCCATATAACCTACTCAAGGTCACACAGTGGTGAGACCAGAGGAAAACCCACATCTAACTTCAAAGTCTGTGTTTTGCCCCATATCACAGCTCCTACTACAGGTATGTCCATGCTAACCTTCACCTGTGATACCTCAAATGCTGGTTACAACCTATTAGTGAACTGTGAAATCACTTTAGTGAGTTATGACCAACATTTTTCTTTTTAAATAAAAGAGAGTAGACTAGAAAACAGAGCAAATCATATCTACAAAATATACTTACTTTTCGTGAAACAGTACACACATATATGTACACTATGTGGCAAAATGCATTTCTTAAACAAGGAAAAATAGGCAAAAATTGGATAGCATAAAACTATATTTTAAAATACTAGGGACCCTGAATATACTATTTTAAATTGAACTTAACAATGATCAAGACACAGGTGATGTATTTTAAGGCCTTCCAAAGTATTAGAGAAAGATGCTCTATAATTATGACAGCTAACATTTACAAACATGTGCCGCATAATGACATTTCAGTTAACAACAGACCACATATATGATGGTCGTCTCATAAGATTATAATGGAGCTGAAAAATTCCTATTGCCTAGTGACGCTGTAGTCATCATGTCATAGCACAACACATTATTCCCATGTTTGTGGTGATGCTGGTGTAAACAAACCTACTGCATTGCCAGTCATATAAAAATTAGGCACATGCAATTACGTACAGTACATAATACTTGATAATAATAAATGAATAAGTTACTGGTTTATATGTTTACCATACTAACTTCTTATCATTATTTTAGAGTATACCCTACTTATTGAAAAAGTCTGCTGTAAAACAATATGCCATGTTCCGCTGGCAGCAGCCTTATATATTTCGTGTTTATCAGGTCTCTTAATTGCATCATTTTCTCTTGTGCTTGATTTAATCTCATTGTTGTTTTACACAGTAACCTGCTGTACAGGATTGTAGCCTAAGAACAATAGGCTACATTGTCATATAGATATATCCTAGGGATGTAGTAGGCCATACCATCTAGGTTTGCCTAAGTACACTCAATGACGAAATCACCTAGCAGTGTATTTCTCACAACATATACATATCATCATTAAGCAGTGCATGACTGTATTGAACATTTAGTACGTAATAGAAATTATGCTAAATACTTTACGCGAAATTTCACTAAATCCTTACAACAACCCATTTTAAAGAAAAGGAAAATAAGGTTTAGGAAAAGTTAAGTATGTCATTTGAGAAGGGTTATGTACATAGTTTTAAAGTAGTTCCAAGATATTTATCGATTAAAAAATAAGCAACTTAATGGTGGAGAAACCTGGCAGACACCTCTTTAAGCACATGTTCAAAGTTACTGTCACCAGTAATAAGACATATCAACATCATGAAACTCTGATCGAAGGCACTTGAGAAGATACACATCATATGTTTTGTGGTATTGTCAAAAATGCATAACTTCAGTCTACTTATGAAAAACACTAGATCTAAATTGAGAGATAGTCTATAAAATAACTGAACAGTATTCTCTAAAAAAGTGAAGGTCAAAAGACCAAAAAAAAACAACACAAAACTCAATAACCATCATAGGTTGGAGGAGACTTAACAATTAAATACAATTAAATACAATATTTGGATCCTGGTAAAAAGAGACTGTTGAGAAAACTGGTAAGATTTCAATAAGATCTATAGTTTAGTAAATACTACTGTACCATTGATAAATTTGATAATTTGAGAAATGGTTATATAAGATGTAACATTAGGGAAAGCTGGATGAAAAATATACAGAACCTCTCAGGACTATTTTAGCAACTTTTCTGGGTTTTTTCAAAATGAAGGTTTAAAAAATTATAATTGTTGCAAAAGGAAGGAGGAGGAATAAGGGAGTAAGGGGCAAAGAAAGAAGGAAGAGAAAAGAAAGAAAGGGGAAAGGGGCAAAAGATGTCAGATAACCTGCAAAGGTCACCCGGCCAGACACTGGGGAGAGCCTGTGTTTGAATTCAGGCAGTCAGACTGAGGAGTCTTTCACTGCAAGAAAGACAGAGGACGTAAAGTGTATAGAGAGGTGATATTTTCTTAATACCACAATTTGATTTTCCCATAAAAATTTTGATACATATAGTTTAACTGATAAGACCCTTTTAGTGAATAAAACATAACTATGTCTTTAAAAAATCATAATATAAAGTAAAAGTAAGTTGAGTTTCTATTATAGTCCTTTAAAAAAAAAAATCAGTTACTCATATAATATAAATAATAGTCATATGATAAGACTATTTAATCAAAACAGTTCATTTTCCCAAAATTTTGTATTGCCAGTGAAGTGAACCAGTTATGCTGGTGTTAGGTAAGCATAAATATCATTTTCAGAAAATAAAGAAAATTCTTTTGTAAAACAAAAACAAAATCACAATAATATGTATACACACAATAAAATAAGATAAAACAAACAATTAAAAACCGCCAAATAAAATACTACTTACTTCCCTAAACTGAAAGTTATGGTTCTGATTACCTTTACAGATGTCCTAAAATAATTTTCAGGGAAAATAAATATTAAGAGTCCAGCTTTTTAAACTACCATTCATATTTTCCAGGAATGTTTAAGAAAAAAAAAAAAAGTCAAATTTTTATAGTTTAAAGGCTATAAGTAACTTGACGATTGGGACTTCACTGACCCATCATCACCAAGCAAACTACCTAGAAATGTAGGTATTTAAAGAAACATCAAATTAATGTTTCTTGATAGTATAAGCATTATGTGGTACAGCACATAAGAATCAGAAAATCTTCTGAAAAATGAGTGTATTTACATTGTATATAGTATGAGGATAAATTTTAACTTCAAATCAGAAAACAATGTATAGATTCTTATACAGATACTTATAGTAAACAATTATAAATAAATGACAGTTAAATAGGTAACTGACTAAATTAGTTATAGGATTTACAGAGTTCCATGTAGTCATTAGAAGTCACTAAAAAGGCTGAGTGACATGAAAAATACTAGTCTGCCCACACATAAAAAATGATAAACACACCACAATTTTAACAGAACTCAATTGCAAGGTAAATTTTAGGTGACTATTTTCTCCTTTATTTTTTTAAATTTTATACTTTTTTTCATAATCTAACATTTATATTAGCTGAAAAATTCCTTTGAAGATTCTTTAAAGAGCTTGAATTCAAACTGATTTGACATCAATACAAAATCCAAATATGCACACAAATGCCTTTGATAAATGTCACTAAAGAACAGAGTAAAGAAAATCTTTTTTTAAAAAGTACCATTTATCCTAATAAAATGCTATCATAAAAAAACATTAAAACAGGCTATATATATATTTTTTTTTTACTTCCTCTGAGTCATAAATGCATATTTTAAAAGACCTCAATAAATAAATAATAAAAATGCCTTCAAATTATACATTCTGCTACAAAATAAATTTAGTGCTTGAATTTATCCTAACAAGGTCTCTTAGAATATAAATAAATTAAAATTCCTTACAATGTATATTAATCTGAAATATAGGGGCTGTATATGTGAGATGGAGATACATATTCCCAATGAGTGTTATAAACAATGCCACTGAATTTCTGTATCACTGTTTTAAAGACAGTGCACAATAGCAGTCTACATAGATGCATTCTCTGCAGATGTGCACACATGGAATGCTAAAGTATCATCTTGCTTCAAGTAAAACAACTATGAGGAGAGTATGAGTGTGTATTGACCAGCAAGAGCATTAGTATAAACGAGTAAATATTAAGAATTCAATACATCAAAGACATGATTTCTGTTTACAAACCTGCTGAATACCACTACTTTTGACCCTGAATCCCCAACCTGGGACAAACTTACCACACAACACAGATCACAAAAGCACAGGCCTTGGGGCCTGATTTCTGAAGCTGCATTCTGGCTCTTCTTCCTAGCTTCCTAGTGTGCTTTGGGCAAATAGCAACCTCTCTGTTCCTGTTTCCTCATGGGAAAATTGTAAAATGGAGGTAATACATAAAATCTGTCTATTATATTATAAAGTTTAAAATAATTAATGCATGCCAAGCATTTTACAGTGTATGGCATAGTTAAGTGCTCAAAAAAGATTTGTAAGAATGTATGTAGCATTAAAATGACAACACATTAGCCTAATAAGCATGTCACTGGTGATCTTTGCTAATAGTAGCCCTATACTTCAGTGATCTATATCCTTAAGTGTCTTATTTTTTTTAATTAAGGTATAGTTGACATACAATATTATATTAGTTTCAGGCGTACAACATAGTGATTCAACATTTATATTCCTTATGATGTGATCACCACCTCAAGCGTCTATTTCAAAATCTGTGCTTCCCTCCACGTCTGTGGAACCACTCTGATGCTCAACAAAATGATACAGAAGGCACATCTGTTACAAGCCTATTGAATTCTCTGTATTTTCATATAGTCCAAAACAAGAGAGAGCAACAAATAAGGTAAAAATTGGTAAAGAAAAATATCAAGTCCTTGAAAATATGCCACAAGAGGGCAATTTTCACGATGGCCAAATGAAGAACTACCAGTCATTAAATGTAGAACGTCACATTCTCTGAAATAACAAAGAAAAGAATGAATATCCTGGAGAGAAATTTATTGCTATCTCATTTATTGAGAAATATATAATAACCTCTGAAATAAATCATATTGAAAAAAGGTATATTTTGATATACAAGTTACATTTAACATGCATTTTTTAAAAACCTCTATACTGCGAAAATCAAATTTATTTTGAACAAAATGGAAATAAATGCTAAATAATTAAAGTATTTTCAAAACAGTTTTCTATGTGGTTTTAAAGTCTTTCAATCTTTCAGATGTCTTAAATAAAAATTTTTATATTTTAGCTTTTAGTAGAAGTCTACACTATAGTGTAGTACTTTTTTTTAATGGACATTAATATATAAAATCTCATTTTAAGAAAGATATACATATCACAATGTATGAAAACAGATAACAAGAAATAGTAAATATCCCTTCCATTATGTTTTCAGTATCTTCTCAATCAATAAAATGGAATGATGATACAGTTTCTGTGCCACACACATAAACAGCAACACGTGGAGATCCAAGTAATCTTGCTTACCGTGCCAAACTGCTGCATGTCCATCCCACAGAGTTGCCACAGTCTTCCTTGCACCATCCCATAAATTATGAGAATAGGCTTCTTTTAATACATTCTTCCTCTTATAAATGTGTAAGAAAATAATAGTAAGGTAGAGAAGAAAAATAGTAAAGTAAGGAAGTATTAAAAGTATCAGTGGTGTAAAAACCCACAAGAGATAGTTTGCAAAATTCAAATAGTCCTCCAACTGCTCCACGCCAAACCATTCTTCAAATAAGTGAATCAGACAGGTCATATAGGGCATGGAATCCTGTCCTATACCACAGGTTTGATTTTTGTCTATCATTTTTCCTTAGGTGAAAATGACAGATTCAGTCTCTTTCTTCATTGTCATGTAGGTCTTCAATTTTGCCACTAGAAGGGAAAAATAATCCCATGTTATTCTTCCCACAGCTAAAAAGTTAAATATTTTATCTACATAAACACTACATGGAGTCATTTCTTAATATCAAAAACAAGTAGACTGTTGTAGATTTAAATGTGAAAATTACAAGGTTTTGTTTGTCTGCTCACAGAGTGTGTTGGGTTTAGCTTTTGAAATAACTCACAAGCTAAGATTGAGAGAGGAAAATAAAGCTGATAAAATTTCAGATTGATCTTAATAGTCCGACTTATATCTTAAGTATATCACACCAAATGTTTGTATCTTAAATTAGGTAATGTTGAGATGACACTTCTTCACAAAAGAAACATCAATATCTGATTCAATAAAAGTAATCCAAATTTTTAGGAAATTATGACATACATTTATGGATATTGTCTTTTTTAATCACATTTACAGAAAAGCTCTCCGCTCTTTGGTATTATGTAATAAAAAATTTATTAATATCATTTTTATCTTATAGTCACTAAAATTTCTCTTTAATCTTAAATGACTGAAAATATAACCATACAATTATTTAATGTCACTTTCTAAACCAGTCACTAAAACTTACCACAAGTTAGTTAGATAACTTGTCCCAGGCTTGAATGTATTCTGGAAAACATGGTATAAAATTGAAGAAAAAAACATGATTTAAAAAAAAGATAATCATTAATACCTAGAATTAGAATTTCCATAAAATATACAACAAGAGACATGCACAAATGTGTGACAAATATGAATACAGCCCACACTAGTGTATCACAATTAAAAATTATATTTCACACTACCAACACTTTAGTGAGGGCACTGCTATATACATTGTTCAGTTCTACTATATAAAGTCCCACCTGAGACTTCATTTAATTCAGAAGTATAAAAAAATCTTGTTTTCTTAAAGGAAAAGTATGAAGTTAACGTGTAACTATGTCTCTTTTTAGTAACTTTGCCATATAATAAGCTGATGGTCAAACATGAAATTCAGTGATAAAATTATATTAGCCCTTATGATCATGTTCTCCTATATAAGATTTCCTTCTTCCATTCCTATTTTCTCTGGTTCTGATTCTATTCTTAGAGATAGTTTATCATTATTCCACATAACATAATCTTAATGAA
The DNA here is from genome assembly GCF_000151845.1 of Pteropus vampyrus. Lineage (NCBI taxonomy): Eukaryota > Metazoa > Chordata > Mammalia > Chiroptera > Pteropodidae > Pteropus > Pteropus vampyrus. The sequence goes on from NW_011888826.1 coordinate 3,228,414, forward strand.
AATGATCTCAAATCCTTTGTGGATGAGGTAGGAAACACAAGAAAGGGATGGAGGAGAGAGAGCCAGAAATACAAAAGCAATTATATGTTGTGTTTAACGCCAAGATTATCTTGCTGACTGGCTTATTAGTAGGGCACACACTTGTTCTTCCAAAGATGTAGGAATTAGTCTAATTTCCTAAGCACCTATTTGTGAGAAACCTGGCCTGTCAAGGTGATAGAAGTGAACATAGTACACATGAAGCGGGGGCTTTATTTACCTCACATTCTAATCAATCCATCTAGAGAGTCGAGCCACTATAATTTACCAATGTTTGAGCATTTAGAATGCAATACAGCGAAACATTTTATTTTTTAAACAGAGCTATCCCAACTAGGATGACAATAATAGTAACAACAACAAAAAATGTTGACGGTGACGTGGAGAAATTAGAACTGTCACACATTGCTGGTGGGAACTAATATGGTGCAGCCACTGTGGAAATCAGTTTGGCAGCTCCTCAAAAAGCTAAACAGAGTTAAAATATGACCCAGCAATTCTACTCGTAGGTCTATCTATAGGCAAGAGGGCTGAAAACATATATTCTCACAAAAATTTGTATACAAATGTTGACAGCAGCATTATTCATAATAGTCAAAAAGTGGAAACAAACCAAATGTCCATCTACTAATGAATGGACAAATAAAAAGCGCTATGTCATGTAATAGAGTACTACTCAACCATGAAAAAGAATGAAGTATTAGTTTGTGCTACAATATTCATGAACCTTGAAAACATTATACTAAGTTAAAAAAAAAAGTCAGACACTAAAGTCCACATTTTTGTATGATTCCATTTATATGAAATACCCAGAATATACTAATCCACAAGGACAGAAAGATTAGTGGTTGCCAGGGGCTGGGGGAGGGGCCAATGAGAAGTGACTGCTGATGGAAGCAGAGGTGTCTTTGGGGGGCAATGAAAATGTTCTGGAATTAGTCGTGATGGTTGTACAACCTTGTGAATATACTGAAAACCATTGGTTGCACATTTTAAAATGTTGAACGTTATAGTGAATTATATCTCAAAAGAAAAAAGCTTTCAAATATTGTTAATAAATTAAAATTTATGATAGTCTCTCAAATACATTAAAAAGCTTTTCCTAGACCTTAAAGTCAATCATTTTGATGAGCTGACCCTTACTGCTTAATATAATTGCCTCTAATAATCTAGTCTTATTTCTAATTTTTAATAGGATTATAAAATCTTGTGATTTTAAAACCTCTTTAGCACTTCCCCCAATGAAAATTGATAATAGAACTACACTTCTTATCCTCAATTATATTCTGATATACTGTATTATACATATTTAACACACACAGTAAAGGGAAGAGAAACAGTGCATAAGCAGACATCCAGTGAGAGAAGTTACACAGAAACCTTCATGAGATCTAGTAGTCCCTTAACTGTGCCCCAATGCTGCAAGCAAAAAATTCCACAAATGGTCATTCTTGATCTTAATTTAAACCCTTCCAGAACAGAAAACTCAAAAAGTATACTATTTCCTATTTCATCTTCAAAACCATCCATCAAACTACTAAAAAGATCTTCTTATACTTACCTCGCTGTAACTTTTCCTACCGGACCTAGCTCTGTACTGTAGAACCTCTTCATTCTACAATCTCTTAAGTTTCAGGACAGCCATTATGAACTGCAAAATCCCCATTTCTAGTCAGAATCCTTTCCTTTCAACATTTCCTCAGACCTTGATCTCATAACCTTTTACCACTCAGGTCACTCCCTGTGATTGAGTCCAGTTATCTTGATATTGAAAGGAGCATGTACAGTAACCCATCTGTGTGTGACACAGAGAAAAATATACGGCATGGTAAGAACATAGAGATCCACAGCGGACAAGGGAGTAGGAGGGAGCAGGGGGTCACTATGTTACACTGGGTAGTCTGGGAAGGCCTCTCTAAAAGTACATTTGAACAGAGAGCTGAGGAAGTGAGTAAGCAAACCATGTGGGTATTGGGAAGAGTTTCTGGCTAAAAGACCAGGAGTATAAAGGAGGAGCAGCAAGGCAGGCAGGCTGAGGGAGAGTATAGGGAGAGCAGTCAGAAAAGGGCAGAGAGATGCAGCACTGTAGAACTCTGTAGGCCAGCGTTCATCCAAGGTAGATGATGAAGGCATCAGAAGAGTGAGATTGCTTGACTTGGATTTTAAATGACTATGTGTTGAAAATATACTATACAAGGAACAAACAGAAAGTTATTGCAATAATTGAGATGAGTGATGAAAGTGGCTTAGACAAGTGTGGCAGAGTGAAGGTCATAAGAGATGATCAGTTTCTGGATATATTTTGAAGATAAAGTCAATAGAATATGTTGGTGAATGGATGTAGAATGTGAGAGAGAAAAGTCTGGGATGACAACACAGTATTTTGGCAACGTGGGTTTGTATCCTGGGAAGCTCTGCCACTTACTGTGTGACCTATACAAGTTACTTAATATCTCTATGCCTGAGCTTCTCCATCTGTAAAAATGGGGGTAATAACAGTATCTACCTAATAAGACTTCTGAAGATTCTATGTAAAAAAAAGCTTGGACAAGTGCTTTACACTATATAAGCAATAAATAAGTATCGCTATCATCATCATCATGCTTGTCATCATTTGCTTGCTTATGAAAAGATGGAGTTGCAGGAATAACAGGTTTGCGGGCGGGATGAAGATCAGAAATTCAGTTTTGAACATGTTAAGATTCTACTGGACATCCAAGTGAAGACGTTAAATAGCCAGCTGGATAAAGCAGAGTTTAGCAAGAAGATCAGGGCTAGAGAAATGTATCTTGGAATTGGCAGAACTGGCTACATATGGACAGTACTGAAAAACGTGAAACTAAAGAAGATCCCTCTAGTGGGTGAATATAAAATAAAGAAGTTTCCAGAATTGACCATTGGGGCACTCAACCTTTTAGAAGCTGGAAAGACAGTGAGGAACCAGCAACCTCATTCCAGCAGTGGCAACCTGGATGTCAAAGTAATAGGTGTAGACAGAAGGAGTATTCAACTGTTTCAAATGATGCTCAGAGGTCTAGTAAAATAAGGAATGATAACCTATCATTGGATTTTTACAACAAAAAGGCACTGACAAGCCCTAATAAGAACTATTTTGAAACCGGAGATGAAAGTTAGGTGGTAAGTTCAAAAAAAAAAAAGGAGTAAATGAATTGCAAACAGCAAATATAAACAACTCTTCAGAGGAATATCGTTGCAAAAGGGGATAGAGAAATGGGTATCTAGAGGGGAATGTAGATCAAGTTTGCTGTTGTTTTAAGATGAAAGAAAATACAGCAGTTTTTAATACCAATGATAATGCATCAGTGGGAAAGTGAGAAATGGATGACGAAGTAGAGGAGATAATTGTTGGGGCTTGTCCTTGACTAGGCCAGAGGGGATAGAATACAGTGTACAAGAAAGAGGCTAGCCCAGAGAAGACTTACAGCATTAGGCTAAAACTTCACTTAATCAACATATATTTATCAAACAAGTAGTTTATGTTTGATACTATACAAAACACTTGGGATTCTAAGAGTAAACAAAATTGATAGTTATATGAGAAAACATATGTAAAGCGCTTAGAATATGCCTGGCACATACTAGGCACTTACCAAATGCTAGCTAAATACAGATAGATCTGATGTTCTATCTGATGTTCTAACTTGTGTTCAACCAAATCTTTGACAAAAATGTGGACTAAGACAGTGCACTAAGACTTGTGACTAGAGAACAAAGGAGTTTGAATAAAGCTTACTTTTGATAATGAGAAAATGGTGTTAGAATTCAATGAATGCAACTTCTTAAAACAGAAAGCCAAGTTGACTTGCCCAAAGTTGCTAAATTAATTCAGTGAAAATCCAAGAGCCAAAATTAAAACTAGTTCTCTTACTGCCTACTCTTGTTTTCATTACACTTTCTTTAATCTCTCTGACATAAAGGCTGAAAATATTAAAATTGCAATTTCTTGTTCCCTCTACTTCTGCCTGGCCTTCTCCTGTTGCAATTTACCACAGGCTATACTTGACTCTTTACCACTTATTTTATTCCAATAACAACTGTAATTGTTAAAAGATGTTTGGGGGAGATATATTTTAGTTACCAAAATTCCATGTTATTTCCTATCCAAAAAATCTACAATAAAATACAGTCCTATGCATCACATATAAGGTACCTTAATTTTCCCATCTGTAATTAATATAACCTCCAAGAAAAAGTTGACAAGCTGAAATCTCACCACGTCAATATTGATGGTGAGGAACATTTACTACAACTGACTTTATAGCTATTTAAAATCAAAATATTTCAAAAACTAATAAATCAGTATACAGGATTTTTTGTGTGTTTGTCTATTTTCTACAAAACCGTAATGAAATAAATCAAATTTTAAACACCCATTACCAGTACTTTTACCAACATGGATGGTAGCAGATCTATTCCTTACTTTTAGTATATGAGCCACATAAAGGATATGCTGAAAATGCCAATTAAAAGAAATGCTCACTGAAATATAATTTTCCCTTTTCCTTTTTGCATATTTAATAACGGTTTAACAGAGGTTTAGATTCAGTTTTAGTGAGTAAGCCTTCTATTTCAAACAATCAATAAAGCTGCAGTTTATCAGTTAAAAGATATCTGGGAATCCCAATCATTTAATCTTTTAAAAAATATTTTAGATTTCAAGCTTCAAACTATAGATTCTGATATAAATTCCCTTTCAAGGTTATTTATTTATTTAAATCTTAGAACGCCCTTCAACTTCTGGTCAAAAGCTTCCACTCTGTTTGATAATTACTGTTCTACTCCTATTGTCTTACCCTATCCTCATGCCAAAAATGTTGCATATCTACAACAGTGTATCTAACTGTGCAGCACTTACCTTCTCAAGTCACTAAAATGAGCCTATCTCTGACATCAAAGTAAGGCAGCAGTATATGGGAATAAACATTTCATTTGAAAATGATCTCTCCACTCACTAGTAAATGAGGCCAAAATATTAGCAAGTGTTCCAAATGTCTGGATTTTACCTTGGCTTTTAAATATTCTAAACAAATACAAATGCCATTTCAGCATTAATAGCACAAACCAAGTACTAACTGCTCCAACAACCTTCGAACCTGAATGAATTTCTTTGAAGCTGCCTAATCTCAACTAATAACCCATACCAAAAGTTGCTTTTTTAAAATCTGGCAGTGGTGTTCCAGTTTTCGACATCCTGGTTATGTGCCCATGTATTTTTCTTATTAATCAGCCACCTGAGGGCAGAAACCTGTTTTACAGGCTGCAAACTCGGGGGACCGAGACAGACCAGACGCGTACAAAGTATCTAGACATTAAAACTATTAATAGTAGATATGGGAGGTTGGGTTTAGTCCTTTTATTTATGATTTCATTTAATGTTTTCAGCCGCCCTAGCGAACAAGTACTAGTAAGCATCCCTATTTTACAGATGATCACAATGATGCTCTCAGAAAAGTTAAGTCGCTTGCCGGGTCACACAGGTAGTAGTAAAAGGGGCAAAAACCAGGATTCCAACCCTGATTTGCCTAGATGAGAGCACTCTTAACCACTTCCCATGCGGCCTCCCAACTACACACTCTCGTGATCACCCCATAATTTCCTTTTAGCTTTTATACACGGTAGGGTCGATTCGGATCCCAGGATCAAAAGGTTACTGGGCAAGCCCAGGGGCCTATAATGAGGTTGGAGACTTTGCCCCACCACTCAGAAGCGAAACATGTCGCCGAATTGGGGGTTTCTGAGCGCGAGGGGAGATGCGAGACAAAGTGAATGAGCTCGTTGTGACCCAGGCCCTGGCCACTCCGGTGCCCGAGCCGAACGCCGGGTCCGACCGGATGCCGAGCCCGCAGGTGCCGGCAGGGGACTCCCGCGCGGTCAGGGAGACAGGACGCGCGGCCTCGGCGGCGCGCAGCCCGCGAGACTGACGCGCCCCCGGGCGAGGAGGAGCGCGGGGAGACCAAAGCAGGGACCGACGCACCTCGGGCGGGAGAGGGCAGAGGAGGCTCGCCCTCGCTCTCGAGCAGCGGCGGCAGCTCTTCGATGGCTCAGCAGCGAGGGGAAGCGTTGATATCTGATCAGCCGACTTTCCGCGAGCAACCAGTGAGGAAAAAGCCAAAAAGTGGCTGCAGCACGGGAGGCGTTGAGCGTGACACCTCCCGTCGCCCCGCCTCTTCCTGTGGCCTCCCGGAGCTACTTCCCGTGCCGGCTTCCTACCTTCCTCCGGTCGCCGCAAGTCGCTTCAGGCTGGAGCGGTCCCCGATCCCTTCCTAACCCCCCACCCCCAGACGAGCCGGCGAGTCCTCTTTTCGGTCTCCAGTAACCCATCGGAGGCCTGGGAGGCCGGACCCGTGCCGTTTACCGCAGCTCTGCCTTCTCCGAGGTGGTAAAATGTGCTGCGAAAAGTGGAGCCAAGTGGCCGAAATGTTTCTCTTTATCGAAGACCTCGAGGAGGATTGTAAGATCCTTTGCCTCTGCTCTAGGGCATTTTTGGAGTAAGTAAAAACGTGTTCCTCTTCCTTTCTAGCACGACCATTTCCCAGAAATGGGAATGTACGTGTTGCAGACTAGTTGTAATTGGTCCCTGGAACCACGGCCAGGGTATTTGACCCTTGGGCAAGGTGTTGTTTAAGAAAAAGGGTAAAAAGTCCTCAGACTTTACAGAGTGGTCGCCTACTGCTGTTACGTGAAGGAGTACATTTATTTTGTAAGCTGTTATGAAAAAAAATGTGCTAGCTGGTATATGTCATTATATACTTAGAAATTAAGGTGACATTTAAAAATTGGGAAAGTGAAGTGTTAAATGAAATCTCGTTAATGGATGTGACATCACAAGGTGAAGGTTTAAAAGATGAGTAACTTGTTTTGGTTAACGTCTTTTTAAAACCTAAGACTTATTAAAGCGCAAATGCACATAAATAGAACTTGTAATTACCTGAGGTAAGAGGCTAAACTATAATTACATTCGTTTTTGAGCTGGCTTTATTTTTGGAAAATATTTGTTTTGGGTTAAAATTGCTGGGCAGGAACATTTGTGGATGGGGGAAAAACTACCTAAAGAATTGTATTCTAGGGATGGTTTTCTTTATATTAGATGTGTGGGTTCAGCCACTTAAATCTTTTTCCATTTCTAAAACAAGTATATTTACCATAATTATCTCACATGCTTATTATTAGATTCAACCTGTGGAAGTGAATTTTATGAGATGCTTTTAAAATAGCTTAATGTAGTAGAATTTAACTTTGAAGGAATTCTTAGTATTCATCATGTGATTTTTGTAGAGTAATCTGAAAATTAATCCAAAAAGAAATTAAACATTAGGTTAAATTTAATGTGAAAGTATTGACGCTTTTGTATTCATGTAGGCATGTATTCATTCACCGAATACTTTTTGTGCTCCTTTGTATTAGGTACTAAGAGGCACTGAGGGTGCAAGATATAGCTGGTCTCTACACCCTTTGAGTTTACTTTCTAGCAAAAGCGATCAACATTAAGACAACTGTTACATAATTATTTGGTTAATTAAAGTTATAAGTGGAATGGGAGAGAAGTACCGGATGCTATGATAGCAAAACTAACAGATCACAATGATTTCTTTAAGAAAGTAGCATTTGAAAAGTTCTCTAATGAGTGAGTAGAAATAAACTGGGGTATATTTCCGTGGGAGAAAGCATTCTGCTAGCAGAACTCTGTGTCAAAGCCTTGAGGGAGCAAAAGAAATCCTGTGAACAAAATGGGAAAGAAAGAAGGGTTGGTAAAGTAGGCAGAGTTAAAAAATTCAGCATTTTGTGGAAGACTGGATCATTTTTAAATGATCATTACATTTTTAAAGATTAGCAACAGTTTTTGGTGATTCGGATAAGGATTGGTGGCAGGGGAAATAGAGAAAGGAGAACATATAGGAGAGAAGTTGAGTTTAACGGATTGTATTGGATATGGGGAGATGAAGGAAAGGTAAAGGATGGGAAAGTAGAGACTAGGTCAAGGATAACTCCTTGATTTCTGACTTATATTGGTGCCTTTTACTGAGATAGGGGTGGCTAGTGAGTCGTGGGTTTTCATTTTGGTACAGCAGTAAGAAGATAATCAACTTTGTACATTTTTATTTCTAAATACCTATGAGATATCCATAGGTAAGAATCGTAGGTAGTTAAATGTATTGTAGAAGACAAACTCAAGTACACTGTCATCGAATGTTTAAGGAAGGAGTACATCGAAAAGCTACTTCATCATCAAGCAAAATGAGGACTAAAATATATATACTATAATTAGGGGAAAAAATTTAAATCTACCATATTAATGACTTGCTAAGTGCCTGGCACTAATTTATACTTCATACTATTTCGCTTCCATTTAAGCATTCTACTTGAGTCTCAGTAATGGCCTAAATAAAAATCACACAGCCAGGTAAGTGGCAGCCCTGGAGGTCTGTGTCACTCCACAGCCTTTTCACTTTCCTGCTAATTAGTCTAGAACATACAATTTTATTGAATCTTTCCAATTAAAGTATTTAAGTGGTCTGAAGTCATTTGAACACTGGTGACCTGTTAAAATACTTTAACAAAATGTATGTTGAGATAGAGAACTATTCTAGAAACTCAAGAGCCTGTATTTACTTCTGATCATACCCATGTGACAGTGTCTGGTAGTGATCTCTAGTTTTTGATATATAGAACACCAAAATCATTTGATATGTTTTTTCCCACAACAAGTCCCTTAGCCAGAATTTAAAAGAGTACTGTCTTTCGAGACAAAAGCTAACCAGCTTCACAGCCCAGCTCTACCAATATTAGCCATGTGGCCTTAAACAAGTCACATAACATTTCTGTGAACCCATTTCAGCACTTTGAGAAAGGATTTCCTTTTCCTTTTACCGCTTGAAACTAATCTACAGTCCTTTGCAGTAGAGAAATTGCTACTTCAGAAATTTCCAAGAACCATTTATTCAGCGTGTATTTTGGCCACCCGTGCATCAGGTACAGTGATAACAAGATGACTTAGGTGTGGTGATGTTTATCGTGTTTAAAGGTATGATGATGAGATGCTTAGGGCTTTTAAAAGAGCAGTATCTTAGAGGAGTCGCTACAATGCAGGTCTGATCTCCAGCTTTACAATTCAATTCAGCAGTTAAGGTTTATTTAGTTCTTTCAGTGTTCCAGGTCCAGATATTCATCCAGAATCATTATGCTCTGTGGGGTGAGTTACACTGATCAAACTCAAAAGATTGCTTTATAGAGGACACTTAGCAAGTATAATGGGAGGTTCTTCAAATACCGGGCATCAGGAAAACATCTCTCCCAGTGCTCAATGCTTTTAGAGATTATTAAAAGATGCCCTAAGTGTGAAATAGAGTTTTCATAAAAATTTAAGAGCTAGCATTCTCTCCCTTGTTGCTAATCTTATGCCTCAGATTATCGGTAACCTTGGGATATACTAGTAATAACCTTGAACACTTGTTTCACCTCTCACACTTGAAGAAGTATCTTTCTGCTTCTTCCTCTGGACTTGGCCCATTCCCCAGAAGTCATGTAGGCTAGCACTATTGGGGGCAGGTGACAAGCTCCCTAGAAAAGAGTACTTGGCTGTATGTTGGATGTGCAGGCCAAAAAGAGTCAGTTTGCGTATGTTACCAGCCAAGGCTACGTGCTTAGTTCTTAGCCTGCAGCCCATTTGAGTGTTAGTGCTATCTTTACAAAGACTTCTTTCCAAAAAGAAAGAAAGGGACGAATATGTTATGAAACATAAAAAGTTGAGGTCTCATATCATACCTGTAGAAAACAATGTAACTAGATTTCAATTAAGTCAACTTTATTTAAAACACAATTACCATATAAATCAGTTATATTAAATTTAGTATTTTTGAACTAAAGTGTGCTTCATTTTCATTATAGGTAATTTCATACATATTCTTAGAAGCTCTGTTTCACTTTTAGAAACTACATTTTAAGTTCAAAATAGATAAACAGAAAAGAATAGCTTTTTTCTTTAGGTTATTTAATGCTCAGATAAATTATAACCCTTTAGAACAAAAGGAGCTTGCAGATCTTGAACTTGTTTCCAGGAGGCATTGAGAAGTTCCTGGGAATGGGAGACATGCTGAAAGTTCAGAAGCTTGAAAGTGTAACCCTGACTTTCCACATAGGGAAAGATGTGTTTTAAAATCTAAAACCAGATTTGATTGTTGGCAAAATTCTATAATATATTATTAAACTGAAAGATCAGTATCAAGCAGCAGAAAACAGAAAATTAGCATTAGCATGGGTGCCAAGTAACTTCTCAGTAATTAAGAGTTGATTTTCATACTATCTAAGATTATTTGTACACCTCACCTCAAAGACAGGAAATAGAACATACTACCAAAGCACATTTATACTTCTTCCCCTCACCCCTGATTACTTTCCCACTATGAGTCATCGCCTACTTTGCATTTTATAAAGTATCAAAAAATAGGAGGATATGAAATATATCAAGTATACAATTTTATGTTGTTGAATATATCATAGCTCCATTAGAAAAGTAGTATTAACTATTTCTTGCAGATGGTCTTATTGTGGCAGTTATGATGGAGCTTATACTATCTACCACTAGGAAGATAATAATAGCAACCTCCCTTCCCCTTTTTTTAAGTGTTCCGTTAGGTTTATTTTGGTTATATTATTTTCGATCTTAGTAGATAAAGAAAAAAATTTAGAGGTGGGTATGTAAAGAGAAGTTTAACCATTCACAGTTTTTAAAAGTCATTAAGACTAAATTATTTTATCTTGATTTATGTTTCAGTTTGATAAAATATATAAATAAGAACTTCATTTTATGTTAGTACCCAAACAACCTTTCCTTGGACCATGAATATCTTGTTTACTAGGCAGGCAATGGATAATTTGGGCTATTTGCAGGTGGACTGGGGGTTTGCCTACGGATTTATATGTGAGATAAATCTTTCCACTTTTATGCTCACTTACAGGAAGTATAGAGAACCTTCCATTGTTTATCATAAGGATTGGATTCTTCCCTCAATACCCAGAATACCATTTGATTTTAATTATTAGTAGTTATAATTATAAATGCTTGCTACGTAGTATATAGTGTTTTACAGATAGTGTCAACCCTGTGACAACCCATGAGATATGTATTATTACCTCTGTATTACAGATGAGGAAAATGTATTAACAGATCGCTTTCTTTTCCTTAACCTTTTTATTAATTAATCTATGTTGCCTTGAACTTATTTTGTCTCTAAATTTAGTTCAATTTTTTTCAATATTGACTGTTTAATTTGTTTCGCAGAGATCGAAAATTGTGCAATTTGGGATTAAAAGGCTACTACGTTAAAGGCAATGACAGCAATGCAGGTAATACTGTATAAAACCATATAACGCTTTTTTGCTAAAATTAACCGTGATACTATACTAATTTCTTAGCATCAGATATTATAAATGGCAAGTAATCCTGTAGTCATAAACAGTCCTTATTGTTTACTATAACATGATTCCAAAATCCCTATCAAAGCAGATAATATCTTTACTATAGCTAGCTCCTGTATGGACTCGAGGTACCTCTTTTGCCCCGTGTACATTCCTTCCCGAGTTGTTGCCATTAGATAAAAGCAACCTGAAATTTGAAGCGCTGAAAAGTAGAGAACATATAGTTTCTTCAGTGAAATTTTATTGTTCTAAAAGATAAACTGAGGCACATTAAAATTTTTTTTTCAAGAGTTTACTTGAACATACATTGATTCAAATCAGGCAGCACCAAATCAGAGGTGGTTGGGGTGCCCTGCCAGCAGGAGTTATAGGAGGAGTTTTTATAGAGAAGATGCAGAAGCAAAACAAGGAAATTTTGATTGGCCATAGTTTGAGCAATTAAGGCTAACTGGGAAAGCCTAGTTGGCTGTTTGTGATTGATTGTTAAGTTTCACTTTCTCAGTTTGTACATTGACTCTGGCTTAAGTTTCGAGTTGTTTGGGTAGGTTACTATGGCATTAGAGCCATCTCAATGTAATGGCCTCTTTATTTAAATACTTTTAAGACTTGTTTAGATAAATGATTCAAGACAAATTCCAAGTGCACATTCATGGTCTTTTGCCTGAAGTAAAGAGGCCACAATCTGGGTTAAGTTTACCAAATGACAAATAGAATTTGTTCTAAACTTTGAGCCTCACCTGGTTTCCTGAAAACCATCTTGGTCTCTCTCACATTTCCCTACCAGGACCCCATTTGTCCTTTCCACACAGATCTTTTATGTTTCTTTAGACACAGGAAAAACTGCAGCATGAATTACAGGCTAAAACCAGCACAAGTAGTGTGTCAATTACCCTTGAAAATCCATTAACCGTTTTCTTCAGTTGCACACTAGATGAAATGTTTGGTTGGTGTTCCAGTGTTATGTAGTACAAATATGATTTCTTTAGACACTAGGCTTCCAACAAATATAAGAAATGCATGCCATGAGAGAAGCATAAAACTTAGCTGATTCTTTTTCCTATTTTGCTCTCTCCTGAGCTTTCATTGAGGAATGGTGAATGGATCTCCCTATTTAGATAGGTATCTCTTTTCTCTCTTTCTTTTAGTAAAATTTGTGCACATAAGATTTCTTTTTTTTTTTTCAGTTTCCATTTTTCCTATGTAAGATTCACTGTTCTATTGCCTAAGATCATTTAGCTAGAGTGCTGCTCAGCCCTAATTGAGTCTGCTAATATATAAAATTATTTTATCTCACATTCAGACTGTTAATAGAGCACTTGAATGGCATTTGTCCAATTAGTGGTATGGTCTACTTTTAGATAACCATATTAGAATGAAATAAAACTTGTTTTGTTATAATAAAACAGATTTTCTCTAAGACCTAGAATCAGGGCTCTTGAAAGCATATTCCAGTTCAGTGGATTTCAGACTTTTAATAGCAGAAGACTTTCATTAAATCAACTCTCCCATAAAGTCCCAGGGTGTAAATCCAGTTGTGATTGAAGCACCCATGAGGAACCTAAAGATGTTCCTCTCAACTGTCTTATTAAAAGCTCCTAAAAGAACTCCACAAATCATCATTTTTAATTCACTGATCTAGTTCAGTTTTATTGCACATAAGGGATGTGAAAAGGGAAATATGTTTTATGGTTACTCCCCTGTGTTCCCTCTTATTCCCAGCACTGCAGATGTGCTCAGTAAGTTTAAGCTGAATGGGCAGCTGGATGGTGGTGGCAGGCAGAACCAGACCAGACATTTTCTCTTGATTCTTAGTTGGCCGTGGTTGTACTAGTCCATATTACCATCAATTATTTTCTTTTTTTTCTTCCCCTTAAAAATTTTAACATTTATATGCCTTTACTTTTGGTAAGCCATGTAATAGCTCTGGGTCTCAGGTTCTTCATTAAAATGATAAAACTTGCATCTAAATTTTCTCTAAAAATAAGCTAACAAATGCTATCTGTAGGAGACCAAACCACAGAAGAGGAAGGGGGTCGTTCCCACGGCACTGCACAATCATGTGATAGCAAAGACATAGGCCTAGATGAAAGTAAACTTGATTCTGAGGCTGAACTCATGAGAAGTATGGGACTGCCACTTCAGTTTGGTGGGAAGTCTACACACAAGAATTTTGAGGTAAGTATTAATTTACTTTTATTATTTCTGTTTCTTAGTTTTCTTCATAAAATGTCACATAGAATTTTTTTATCCCAAATCTAATGCATTTGTGAATTAGAGGACCCCATCTCTCTTTCAATATACATATTTATAATTAACTAAAACTGGAAGTTGTGATATGCCCCCGTGTGATTTTTTTTTTTTTTCTCCTCTTGGAAACTTAGGAAGATTCCCTTGTTTGTGTAACTAAAGGCCCAGGTCAGAGAAGGGGGTGTAATTGAGGGTATTTTGTTTAATTTAATGTCAAAATAGATTTCGGTTTTACTTTCTCTTTCAGTTTATGAAGTGCATTTCTATTCAACTATTTATCTTATACAGGTGACTATGAATACTAGAAATAAAGTTAAAATGAAAAAGAAAAAACATCAAAAGAAGTACTTAAATGAAATTATCAAAGAATCTTGGAGACAAGAATATGAAGATGACATTTTGTCTTCAGATGATCCATCTTCGATTGAACAGCATGAGAACACCAGAACGAATGAACTTCAAATCAAAAAAGACATTGAAACTGAAAACCTGCCTATTGAAAATACCTTAACTCCAAAGCTAGAAATTACAGAGAAATGGGAAAAGTACTGGAATGAATATGGTGTAGGACTATTATGGCAAAGCTGGCAAGAAAACCACCCAGATCAAACACTGTGTTCTGAACCGTGGAATGTTCCTGGTACAAAGGAAGAATGGGAACAACATTATAGTCAACTTTATTGGCATTACTTGGAACAATTTCAGTATTGGGATGCTCAAGGTTGGACTTTTGATGCCTCGCAAAGCTGCAGTACAAATACTTGTGACTCTAAAACAGAAGTTGACAACGAGGAAGATGAAAACTGCATGAAAGCAGACTTACTATCTTTTCCGCCTTCATTAATTGGTAGCATAAGCTCTAGTTCAAGTGATAAAGATCATAATGAAATGCTGAATGGAATTAGTAACCTAAGTCTGAATTCAGAGAAAGTAGAACAGAGCCAGTTAGATTCCTCTTTAAGTTCTGATGGACATCAGTGGCTCAGTGAAGTTGACAGCAGAAGAGAATGCCCTGCATCTGGCCAAGGTGAACCAAATAATGGAGGAACCAAGGAAAGCAACGTGTCTGGAAACAGAGACACAAACCAACCAGCTCAGGGTAAGATTGAACAAGATTTATCCTACTAAGTAATCATTAACTAAAGGACTCTATTTAGCAAAATAACTAACATCAATCCTTTATGGTAGAGTTAAATAACGCCAACTACATTTTATAGTATGAATGAAAAATGGAATTATTTAATCTTTATTTTTATATCACAAGTTGTTTATTACCCTTTTATATAAATAAAAAAAAAAATCTTTGCACCGAGTTCTCAAAAGTATTCCTTCCTTTTACTCCTTGGTGACCAATAAATTATAAGTTGGAAATCCCTTTAGAAATCTAATTTAGAGTGAGTTTGGAATGTCCAAGCTTCTCTAGAGCAAATGGAGACATGTTAAAGAGTGATGGAGAGCAGACATTTGACATTAGGCAAATATGAGTAGGAATCATTTCTGGAATTCAATTGAGACAAGCGAAGTCTTGCTCTGTAGGGAATCTCAACAGGGCCTGATAATATTAATTTCTGACTTTTAGGGTTGATTTCAAGACTCTCATAAAATATTCAGTATAAGGAACTTGGTTGACTCCTGCCTGAGTGATTTAAAAAAAAATTTTGCCGTACAGACTGATACCACTGTCAGAATTAAGGAAAGCCAGTGTTAAGAGAAGGTGGAATAGGGTGGCTAAGAATGCGCTTGCTAGGGAGAAGGGCACTACCAACTGATGGCACCAAGAAAACGGGAGAGGAGGAAATTTTTAGAACTTTAGGATTTTTCCTGAAGTGCACTAACATGCTACCTTGGCAACCTTGCCGGAAGTCTGATTCTTAGGCACTTCTCAGCCTTATTCCTATATGAAGCAAACGGTTTTGGCCTTTTACTTAATACTTAGGTTTACTTTACTCATCTCAAGTCGCAGACCTTACTTCATCTAGTTGAGAGTTTCCTTTAGAGAGTTACTAACGAGCTCTGTCTACTTTTTTATTTCTCTTTTCTCAGTACTCTTATAATGGAGCTTAACTTCAGTATGATATTCTCATTCCTTTCCATTTTGCTGTTATTGTTATCATTTTTTATGTGATTTTTTTATATTAGCCTTTTGATAATTCTTCAATATTCTCTTGATTACTTTCTGTACTTATTTAGACAGTAAAACCAGAAATATGTATATTAGTCAGTGCATTGGCCCCTATTTATTTCTTTGTGTTAATATATTTAATAATCTTCCTACTTTTTTCCTTTGTCAAACATAGTAAAAGCTCTGTCTTCTATTGCCTATTTCCTAAGCTATGTGTATAAATTGATCGTTGCTATTCTATTGCCTGTTCCCTTAATTATGTATATAATTGGCTATTTCTGTAATTAGCTCCAGCGTGACTGCCATTAGGATCAATTTGAGAATTCTAGACTTTGATTTGTTTTATATTCTCCCTCGAGATCAAAACATAAAATATATAGTGCATTTCTCTCTATTTTTTCTACTGTTTGTGGCTGGAGGCTCTCCTGAAATAGTCTGTTTCCACACAGTCAAAGCTTCCCACCATCTATATTGCAGATACTTTTCCACTTCTAGTGCCATTCACCTACTTTTTCCAGTCTGAGAAAATATAGAACAAAGACAGACATGTACCTCAGTTGATGCTGCAACAGGTTAAAAATACTCTTTTTAAATGGTGGTGTTTATCTTTCTGTTACTTCTGTTATTCATTTGAGAGCTATATTAGAGACAAGTAAATGCATTTGCTTCTTTAAAAAGAAAAAATTTTAATTAGTGTTTTGCTGCTTTTAGAGTCATTTAGATGAAAATTCCATCAAAATGTGATAACAGCTATGACAAAGGTAACTTCGTGGATTAATATGTGTAGTTTTGGACAGCTATCAGGAATAAACAGTTTTAGTTCACTTTTTAAAGTAGTTACATCATAGAAACTTTTAAACTTTAATAGATATAGCTCCAATTTTTTATGCTCAAACTCTGCATGTAGATATAAGATTAGGTAGATGTGGTCTGGCAGTTTGTCTGATGCACATACAGTTAATTACAGGAAAGGCACCAAAGTATTTCAGTCGCCTTTGCAAATGGCAGAAGAGTCTTGAAACCAAGGGGGGAAATCCACTGTAATATCTCTGCCTCTAGATTCACAGGAATCTTCAAACACAATCGAAGAAAGACCACACCCCACTGGTATTGATGGAGAAGAGAGTGAAGACGATCCACCTGAACGTAAGCCAAGCAAACTTAAGAGGAGGCAAGTTGCATGTTACTTTTCTCTCTAGAATATGTTAGCATAAGCACTCTATCCATGAGTGCTCGTTACATTACAACACTGCTAATCCTGTGAGAAGAAACAAGGCATACTGGGAAGACCATGGGCTTTGGAGCATGGTCAAATCCCAGCTCTTTGTCTTACTCTGCCACGATTTTTTTAATCGGTAAAATGGAACCAGTGCCCTTTTTGTGACATCATTGGGAAGACTGGAACTAGCCTATAATACATCTGACGCTTAGTAGCTACCAATGGATGATAGCTAGTAACTAGTAATATGTAAGTAGGTAGGGTCTCTCTTTCTCAAGGAAGTTCTGATTTTTTTTTTTTTCCCCAAAAATCTCTTTCTCAAGGAAGCTCTAAATTTTTTTTCAAAAGTCTGGATATATATTATCATAGAATTTTATTGATAAAATAAACATCAGGTATGTCAAATCTAATGCTCTCATTCTATAAGTGGGAATGCTGAGACAGAACAAGGATAAATCCCTTGCCCAGGGTTACATAGCAACAATGGCAGCTCTGTAGCCCAGTCCAACTTTCGGAGACAGCACTCTTTCTAGTATACCATTAATACATGTAATTAAACAATTAGAGAATAATGTAAGGTAGGATATAGTTAAATGCTAATGCAATAAAATACAAGAAAAGGATGGACATTACAGAATTTTGGATGTTAACTGGAAACATTTCATTTCTATGGCAAAGTATGAGTGCTCCACATAAGACTTTTATGTTCTATACAGGTTCTAAAAAACAGTGAGCAAGCTTTAGAGGCTCAGCAACTAAGTACATAAAAGTATACCTCTGCTGGGTTCCTTCTGCATGGTAGACATTGCTAGTTAACTGCTCCATTAGTTCCCGCTAGTTCCCTGAGGCAGATACTGGGTATACTTACATTCCTGGAACCCAGTACATAAATGTTCAGTGAGTGTAATTAATTTGTCAAAATGAGCTCTCGCCACATTCGTTTACTTGTTACTGTTGCCCAGGAAGTAGGGAGCATTAGAAGTTATCCCCAATAGGTGGATTATCCTGGGTTACTTAATATCACTGTATCACAGCTGTATTCTTAATATTTTTTCTTTTGTAATGTTTTGGTTGGTTAAATACTTCTCAAATGTTTCCTTGTTTGTTTTTCTGGGAAAAAAAAAAATGAGATCTGTCTCTAGCAGATTAGTTTAAGACTACAGCTTTTACTGGTGTTTTTCCAAAAGAAAATGGAGAGATCGTATTTGTTCCATGTTCAGGAATAGAGATAATTACTTGACATGGTTTAAGATTAGAATGCTTATTGCTGTGTGCCAATCACTTCTAGGTACTTTGTCTCATTGGGAAAATCCTAAATAAAATACTCTTCCTATCTTTCTGGATTTGTAAACTATGGTCGAATGTTGCGATGGGAAAGTTTGCATAGGTTGGTTTATATGTACTTTTGGTATTTGCCTGAACTGGTGGGCTCTGGAGGTAATGCGTCATCACTGTTTACCTTTTTGTTTTTTTTTGTTTAGCCATGAACTGGACATTGAAGAAAACCCAGATTCAGACTTTGATGACAATGGTTCCCTTCTAGGATTCAAGCATGGCTCAGGACAAAAGTAATCAATTATACATAGATGCTGTTGTCTTTAAACCTTACTTTAAGCTTTTGCTATCCTAAAGCTCTCTATCTGATATCTATCTGATATTCAGATAGCTAATAACAATTAGATATTTTATAGCATTTGAGATTTTACAATTAAAACACTAACCTCTCTTGTTACTAAGAATTTTGAATATATCACCCTACATTTGATGTATTCACATATATTAACTCAGTTGTGCTTCATAGCAATCCAGTGTTGCTATTCCAATTTCAGAGATAAAGCAGCCGCAGCTCACAGAGGTTTTTACTTGGTCACGATCACATCATTTCCTGGAGAAGGGGTTCAAGCTCAGTTCTCGAGAATTTTAAACACGGTTCTCTCCTCACCTAGGGTCTAACATACCTCTGTATATCTAAAGTATATCATGAACAAGCCTGAAAAGTTCAAATATAAAGTAACCTTTTTTCTTTTTTATTATGAAAGTAGTAAAACTCAAACAAAACAGAAGTAACAAAGAGTGAAAATTCTTCAAATCATTCTCCAGAGATAGGCATATATCCTTCCTAACTTATTCATGTGTGTTTTTATGATTGTATACATATACATATACATACATCTTATTCCCTTTTTATAAAAATACAAAAATGGAATCATACTGTACATAGTCTGCAGCTTGTTTTTTTTCCCTCAACAGTATACCATGAACGCCATGCCTTATCAGTACATTTACCTGATCCTTTTAGCGGAGCTGTATGTTTAATTGACCATTTCGTATGTACAGCTAGATTGATTGCTTCCTAAGACCTAAGAATATGCCTTTGAGGTACCCCAGGTTATTGCATGTACCAATAGCTCTTCCTTCTTATTGCTAAATAGTATTCCATTGTATGGGTGTACCTTAATTTCTCCAATCATTTACCTATCAAAGGACATTTGGACTATGTGTGGTATTTTGCTATTACAGATAAAGCTGCTATGAACTTTTCTGTAGAGATAGTATTAGAGTTCTCTGGGATTAAGTGCCCAAACATTAAATATAAGGAAACTGAAGAGCTTATGCATATGACATGAAGACAAGACTAAACTGCGTACTTAAGGCACACTGAAGACCTATCATTATGTCAGCTTGCACCTTGATTTAAATCAAGGTTAAGGTCTTTGATATTTCTAGGCGTTGAGACATGTTTTGTTAGTTGTGAAACTTTAATGGATATCTATACATTATGAGGTCAGCAAGCAAAGGACATAAGTTGATCTAATTTGAATCCAAGTTAGTTCAGAAATACATGCTCATAATTAAGGCTAAATATCTTAAAGATTAGTAATATAAAAGGTTTTCTTGATATTGCCACATTTAAATTCCTAGCAGAATTTATTTCTACCCACATGTAATTTTACTGAGAAATTACTTAAATAGCTCTTGTTAGAATACACTCATAGAGATTGGTTGTTTTACCTGGTATTTAACTTAACTATTCTCCCCCTATTTAGAGTACCCAGTTCTACTTAAAAGGGTAGGATAAGATACCCTTTATGAACAGGTTTTTAATATGGCTAGAAGATATCACCTGACATTTAAAACCAAACTGTTTAAGGGTTTATAAGTGCTAAATTGTATGTTACACTCTAAATGTCTAATAGTCTGTAGGAGAGGCAGTTAAAGAAAGCTTCATAGCAGATATATATCTTTTGGGACTGAAAAAGTGTAGATGGTTAGATTGAAAGACATACTCTAATTACTTTGATAATAGAGGTTTTCTTTTTTGGTGAGTTCAGATTGATTTAGGTAACGAATTTAGTGACCACTTTTAAAATAATGCGAACATATCCAGATATGTGTAAGGAGCAAGGAGCTTTGGCATCGCATCATCATGAGGAAAAATTATAATTCTCCAACTGCAGTAGGGTTAGATTTTCCTGATGTTTCTTTATTACATGTTTACTATGTCATTTCCACGTTCTGCTGTATATAAGGTATGTTGATATTCCCAACTTGGGTGTTTCGCATTTACTTGAGAATTAACGTACAGGCTAGACCTTACACTTCTGGATTTTGAATTATTCGATAATTTTCATAATTTAGAAAAATGAAAGTAAAATAACAGCTTCGAATAGAAAAATACTGAAAATCATTAGTTTTATTTTCTTTTTATATAAGGGAACAAACTCAGAACTTAAGATTTAAGTCAACTTCTTTTGATTTGGTCACAGATATGGTGGAATTTCAAATTTCAGTCATAGGCGGGTCGGGTATCTACAGAAGAATGTCAAGTATAAGTCAAAGTTCTTGGACATGAGAAGACAAATAAATATGAAAAACAAACACATTTTCTTTACTGAAGAGTCAGAAAAAACATGTTTCAAGAAAAGCAAAGCTTTGAGTAAGGTATGTATAAATTTTGTTTCAATTTACAGGTAGAATTTCATTTTGTGAGCTTGACGCCTTAAAATTATTGTTTTCAAATGAGAACCCTGTTTCTACCAGATATAAGGATACCTACAATTCTTTTCCACTTGATTCACAAAGGAAGCTTGTGTGAACTAAATTTGAAAACGATTTAAGTTGGGAGTAGTATGAAAAGAGGATGTTAGAAACTACAAAGTAGCAGTGTCTGGGCAGATACATAGCTAAATTACCTTGTGTGTGAAGTAACAGACAATGGAAATTTCTCATCTGTGTTAGGCTAAACAAGATCCTGGAATTCCAATGTCCAGAACAGCTTTTATTGTAGTCCTTAATTTTGAGGTTATCTAAAGGTGATCAGTTCTTCTTTGCACTAACAAGTTCATCCTGTTGACACAGACTCAAGGCTAGTTTAGTGATTCACACTGTTAACGAAAATATTCATATCCCCACTTCTGGACTTTGCTGTACCTGTCCTTCAACTACCTGGGAAACAGGAGGAATTAAAATTGCTTTTGCTTGGTTCGTTGAATGATCCTTCTCTCTTATAGAAAAGAGCACCTTCTACTGAGCAGAACTTTTGTATCAGTCACATCTCCAGCAGCTCTTTTAAGTCAACAGAACAAAATCCAGACTCCATGATGACTTTGTTTTTCCCCTTGTGTACAGTATCCTAACTTGACTATTCTTCCAAAATATGCTACACATTTATAGCTGGTTTTATTTTTATTATATTTCAGATCGTTTGGTCCTAGTGATATTTTAATATTTTATTGGCCCTAGTTGTATCTGGAACAGATTTCCCAGTATCAGTTCAGTCATCCTATAGGACTTTATATAATGTGCTGGATGTGATAGCATTCATGTTGCTTATGTGTCCTTAGATATCCGATTGATGTACAGTCACAGTCCCCTTAAAAGATTCTTGGTGGTTGCCCATCTCTGTCTACCACTCGAATTCTAACTTCCTAACTCTTCAGAAGGTCATGAAGACCTGTTACAAAGTCAGAGAAAGACAAATGCCATCTGGTTTCACTTACATGTAGAAGGTAAAGAAAAAAATGAACAAACAGAAACAAACTCATAGATACAAACTCATAGATAAATTGATGGCTGCCAGATGGGACAGGGATTGGGGGACTGAAAAAGGGAAGTGATTAAGAAGTACAAATCTATAGTTACTTCTAGTTGTCATGGGGATATAAAGTATAGCGTGAGGAATATATTTAGTGATATTGTAATAACTGTATGGTGTCAGATGGGTACTAGATTTGTTGGGGTGATCACTTTGTAAGTTATATAAATGTCTAATCACTATGTTATACGTCTGAAACTAAAATAATATGTATGCCAACTGAATTTGAAAAAAATTTTATTTAAAAAAATTTTTTTATAGAAGATTGCAAGGAAATATATATCATCTGACCCTGAGTCTTGTTAACATTTCATAGAAGAAACCTAGTTTTTAGTAATCATTTTACTGGCTCTACTGCTTCATTAAAAGGCAGCTCACATTTTTTCCAAGATAGCCTTTATTCTTATGGACAGGTTGGCAATTCTCTTTAGAGTTCATCTTTGGTGCTGAGTACTATTTAACATAAATTATAATCTGGGCATTGCACAAAGCTCTGTATAATTGGGAAAGCTAAAATTAATGACTGAACAGTAGGTAGATTTGTAATGGTAATGTGACATAATACAGTTATATTGTTAGAAGCCTTCATGGAAAGCTACTAGAAAAGTTCAGCTTTATCCTCTTAGTGTCAGTTGATAAAAGGGAGGTCATAGTCTTGTGTTTAATCTGATATTTTCTTCCTTTTAAAGAAATCTTTAATAAGGTCATGGGGTGTCCAGGTAATAAAGTACAATTAGTTTGGAATTACTTACATTAGCTTGTATGATACAGTGTACATATTTGAGCTAATAATTGTGACACAGCTTGTCAGTCAGGTCACAAATGGTAAAGCAGGTGGGAATGTTCTGTGTAATTGAAATTGATCCATGCTTGTAACATCTTTTAATTTCAGGTAGAAAAATTCCTAAAATGGGTTAACGAACCAGTGGATGAGGAAGCTTCGCAGGAGTCAGCTTCTCATAACAACATACAAGACACTTGCACAAGCAGTGATTCAGAGGAACAAGAAATGTCTGTTACGAAAGACGATGACCCACTGGTGACAAGCATTCCAGAACCTAAAAAGTGTTACACCGTAGCATCATCTGGTGAACTTGAAACAGAAAAAAATGGAGACAGCATAGTAGCAGCTGTTACAGATAAGGAGAATTGTGCTGCTCAGGATAAGCCAGACTCTCTTCAGGTAGAAACTGAGGGTAAGACTAACTGCGTCAGCTTGCTAATGGATTTAGATAAATGCCTTTTTTAGAATATGTTTTTCCATTTTTCACTTTGTAGTCTTCCATACCTAAGAATTTGCTGTTATTTATTTTTAAGTTGAGAGAAGGCATATTAACTGTGACTGTGCTAATGGCTATGATTTGGCATCCGGAGCATATTGATAATGGCTGAGCGAGCATGATAAAATCAAAGGTAAAGCATATGGCAAAACTGTTCAAGTACCTTTGTCTATACCATTAAAATTGGTCTCTGCCACCTCACTCTGTTCCATGGGCCAACAGTGGCCAGTCCATTTTATCCCTATTGAAATTTAGTATGTCCTTGGTTTTGTTTCAATCGTTCTTTTTTAAATTTTTTTGGTTTTTTGTAGTGGTTGTGGATAGTGGTAATTTGTGTTTTGGGTGGGACATTGGCATAAAAAAGTATTTATAGTAGTTAGCTATAATGAATGGAGAATAGAGTAACATTTTCACTTTATGCCCTTTTGTACTATTTGAATTTATTTTACAGCAAATTTTCTTTTATAACTTAAAAATAATATTCAATGGAACATTGAAGCTTTTATAAGGTAGAAAATTTTATTTGAAATAGTATTCATTTTTATTGATGATTTATTTCAGACCTGCCCTAATGGAACAGTTATATTATTTGTGATGATTTCTTAAGTTAGTGTTGAGGAAAATACCTTTTTTCTTTGTGCATATGAATATGTAGACCTGTGATATCTATGTCATGTACTTCTTTGCCTTTCTAAACAGCATATATATGGTAGTTAAATTTTTCATTGTGCAACAATTTTTTATTGCACAATTTTTTTATGTACAACTAATGTTCACATGACACTTGCAGATTTCTGAAATGCTTTCACGTGCCTTTTTCACATTTAACCTGTAAAATAGCCTAACGAGGTAGGTGGAATTAGCTCCATGCTGTAAATATAGAGATTAAATCTCAAAGAAATTAAGGGGTTTGCCTGAGGTCACAAAGCCAGAAAGTGACTTGGCTAGGACACAGTACCAGATTGTTTGATTCCTAAATTCCATTCTTCCACCTTTGTTACAATGTTTGTAGTTCTCACCTGGGGTAATAACACCATCTCAGAGACATTCGAAAGATGTTAGTTGTCAGGATGACCTGAGGAATTCTGGCATTTAGTACTTTGGATTACTTAACATTAAGTTGTGTACAGGATGGTCTTACACAGTTAGGGTTGTTCACACAGAACATCAGTGTCCCCTCTTCTGAGAAACTCTCATTGCATTTTGCTATTGAAGACACCTATAACTCTTTGCAGTAATCAGATGACCATATTAAGACATGGTCCTATCCTTGAGGATCATTTAAATGCAATAGAGTTTTATTTGTCATCATCACTTTTTGTCATTATTTAGCTATGACAGCACTCTCATCTTCTAATCTGCTTGAAACTGAAACTAAATAACCAAATAACCAAACTAATAAAAATCATTTGTCTAAGAAAAAGTCAGTCTCTGAATGACATCCTTTTCTATTAAATGGAGCTAGTGACCCCTGTTTCAATTTCTCAGAGGCCCTGTAACTTCTAGGTCATGGCTGGTTCAGAGAATTAATATAGCTGGGAGTTAGAACTTAATTGGTCCTTGGAAAATTTTATTGTAAAAAAGAGAAGGGAAATGTTTGGATTTCTATAGTTCACCAACTATGACAGTGTCTTAAGAACTTTTATAAATGTACCTCCACAGATCTCCTAGCAATCCTATGCAGTAGGTAAGTAAAATATATGCATTCATTCATTCCTTTCGAGAAATCGAAAATTGGAGCTTAGATAGCCTCGGTTACTTTTCCAAGCCCAGGGAGCCAATAAGTAGCAAACTAGAGGCTGTAATCTGAAGTCAGTGCTATTTCCATTATGCCCTGCTCCTCCTCTAGGTGTGTCATTGCACACATGTTCTGGTGCCCAATCCCAAATCGTAATTATTTGATGTGGCAACACTTTAGATAAATTCACCTGTGTTGTCCTTTTTTCATAGTGAACATCTGTATATTCTTTTATTGTAGCTGAAATTAAAAAGAAGAAGAAGAAGAAGAAGAGGGACAAAAAGGTAGTTGGTCTGCCTCCTGAGATAGCTGCTGTTCCTAAGCTGGCAAAATACTGGGCCCAGAGATACAGGCTCTTTTCTCGTTTTGATGATGGGATTAAATTGGACAGAGGTAAAGTATATATGTAATTTTTAACTTTATTTTGAAATAAGTTCAAACTTATGGAAAAGGTGCAACAGTAGTAGAAAAATTTCATATCCCCTTTACCTAGATTCAGATATTCTTTAACATTTTTGCCACATTTGCTTTATCATTCTCTGTGTGTGTATGTGTGTTTCTGATCCAGTTACCAACTAATACCTACCCCTTAATACTTCTGTGTGTATTTTCTAAGAGCAAGGATACTTTTATGTAACAGTGGTAAAATTATAAATTTAACATTGTTACAATATTATAATCTACAGTCCCTACTCTGGTTTTATCAGTCATGACATGTCCCTCACCATGGCATTTTTTTTTTCTTCTAGCATAAGATCATGTATTGCATTTAGTTTTCATGTTTCTTTATTTCCCTTTAATCTGGAATTCTTCCTCAGCCTTTATTGTTGTTCATGACTCTGACATTTTCCAAAGAGTAACAGCCACTTGTTTTCTACAGTGTCTCAGTTAGGGTCTACGTGTGTTTTTAAAACTTCAGACTCGGGTTTAATCTGTATTTAGAGCATCTTAGGATAGATAGCAAAAGGAATGGATAGTTTTTTGTTTTGTTTTTTTAGGAACTCATAGATGATTAAAAGACATTTGATAAAGAAACACTAATGCAGAAAGACATAATTTAATGAATTAATACTAGAAACTGAATTCTTTCTCAAGTTTTCCTGCTGTGCTTGAACAGCTTACTTAAGTCAGTTCTGCAAATTGATGCTTATTTTCATATTAGGGCTACTTAAATTATATGTTTATTAACTGCCAAAATCAGGAGGTCTTGATCACTGGTCAATGTCAGGGTCTGTGAACCTCTTATAATTATTTACAAAATGTTATATATTGAGAAAAGTGCCAACAAATTTGTTAGGAGAAATAAGACTGAGTACAAAAGTTTTTAATTCTGTAAAAGAACTTTATATTTTTATTCTTCGAGCAATGAGAAGTCATTTAATGTTTTGGTAAGGAAAAGAAACAGGAAAATTGGTACACCATTTTGTTCAGAGAAATATCTTTCTGGAAAAAAGTAAATTTCTTCTATTGGGAAAGAAGGAGGGCAGTACCTGCTTTTCCTACAGTTTTGCAGCCTTTTGCTATCAGTTCCTTGCTTTCCTAACCCTTTAGAAATGTTTGAATTTTTGCAAAGTGTCTAGTACAAATCTGATTCATCGCATCCCCATTAGGAATGACATAATTGGGAAACTCTGGAGTTTGGAGAATTGGCCAAGTAGAATAGCTAACTTTCCATTTTCCGTAGTGGATAATAGTTAATACTTCAAACATAAAAATCATAATTGCATTCAGTTATTGAAGATATACTACAGAAGAACCAGGCCAGAATTGAGGTGGTTACTTCCTTGGAAACTGGGAATGGGAATGGTACTACTTTTTCTTACGTGCTTTGTAGAACTTTTCTTTAAAACTAGGTTATTTGTAATTTTTTGAGAAGAGAAACTAAGTTTTTTAAGTGTATATCATATAGCAATATTTGCTATGTTTATGCTTGGCTTGGCTTCTTGAAATTGAACATCTTAATAGAAATACTCTTCTTCTGCAGAGGGCTGGTTTTCAGTTACACCTGAGAAAATCGCCGAACACATAGCTGGCCGGGTCAGTGAATCCTTCAAGTGTGACATTGTAGTAGACGCATTTTGTGGAGTCGGAGGAAATTGCATTCAGTTTGCCTTAACTGGAAAGAGAGGTAATTAGCCATCAATGGAAGAAAAGTAATTTATTTTCAGTTTATTCAGTAAATGTTCCATTTTGTTTCAGCTTATCTTTGCTGAAATTTAATATGTAATTAATAATTTAATGCAAATATTTAAAATAATAGCTAGCATATATTAAGCATATACTTTGTATCATTACAGGTATAAGTACTTAATATGTATTAATTTATTTAGTCAGCAGTCTTGTGAAATGTATCTTTTACTATCAGCATTTCACAGATAAACTAAGAAATAAAGAGATGAAGTAACTTGCCTAAGATTACACAGACCCTGCTTAAGGGAGCCATGATTACAATATTATATAAAACTAAAAGTATTAAAATGGGAAACTGTTCCTTAGAAGGAAACAGGAGTAAATTGGGAGTCCCAGCCTTGCAGTCATCTTCATGACGTTGGACATCGTTTAACCTTAATTTAAAGGAGACTTTAACTTGAGACACTAAAAATCTTTTACATATTAGATCGTCCTTGTGGTAGCTTGACTTTGGAATCAACAAAGAAGAAAACCTCTTACTGTATATCTGCCAGGAACTGTGTCAAGTAGGTAGTGCGTGTGCCGTTTCTCAGGGAAAAGAAGGCTTTAGGAAATGGAATAGTCGGCCCAAACTGACATAGCCGAGTCGTGAACCCAGGGCTTTTATTTTACTCAGTGTCTTCTGAATCTGATATCCCTGTTCTTTCTCCATTCTTTTTGAAGTATAGTATAGTGTGATATGTTAGAGACGTCACTTGTTAAGTCGCACTCCGAAGACACCTTTTTTCCCCCAATTTTTATATTCTGTGTTTAGCTTATGTTTCAGTAAATTTCATTTGAGTCTCATTAACTTATATGAAGTTTTTTATGTTAAATAGGAAAGCATATGATTCTGAAAAGGATAACATAAGAGCTAAAAAATGATGAAGTGAAACTTAACATTTATGCTAAGACCAGTGCTGATGCACTGTGGCCCTTATTTAATCCTTCCCGTGCTCCAGAACATGAGATTTGCTGACTTTATATGGCCTCCTAAAAGCCTGGATGAAAGATGTTTTCATATTTTCTGGAAGAGTAATTATTTTCTTGTCTTCCCTGA
The DNA here is from genome assembly GCF_000151845.1 of Pteropus vampyrus. Taxonomy (NCBI): domain Eukaryota; kingdom Metazoa; phylum Chordata; class Mammalia; order Chiroptera; family Pteropodidae; genus Pteropus; species Pteropus vampyrus. Next base: position 3,256,819 of record NW_011888826.1, read on the forward strand.
ATTCACTATTTACCTTTATTTCCACTAGACTTATTTCTACTCAGTTGCCATCTACACATACACCCAACTTAATGATTAGAGAATCTACAAAGCTTTGCATTTTGCTGCTGTTAAAGATTTTTTTCCTCTTTTGTATTCCAATAGTTCTTTATCAGTGCTACTCAGTTTTCTGTGATGACAGTAATGTTCTGTATCCGCACTGTCAGTCGGGTAGCCACTGTCTACAAATGGCTGTTGAGCATTTGAAATGTGGCAGTGTGACCAAGGATCTAAATTTTTAATGTCATTTAATTTTAATCAATTTAAAGGTAATAGCTACATGTGGCCAGTGACTACCATTTTTGGACAGTGCAGTTCCATATAGTATCATCCAGCATTTGTCAGCATTTCATTTATCTGATAACATTGAATGCTTACATTCGGTCAAGCCTAAAAACAAAGTCTGCCTCTAAGGGAAGTGTACGTGAATACATGAGGATTAACTAAATATATTTTGATATTGAAAGTCATTTTTCCAGTGAATTTTTGGTATTGTCAGCATGTCTTTCCATCTGTCTCTGTACTATAAATGTAGCAGATTGAACAACTGAAAAGGACATTTTCATCTTTTCTCTTTTAAATATGAATGTTAGTTTATTTAGAACAGAAAAAATAGCATTGTAAATGCATGATTTTGCAACATGTAATTGGTGCTTGTATTCATTGTTCAAGCGATTTATTTCATGCATTATTTCTCAAAAGTGTTAACAAATTTTGAGCCAGCATTTTCTGGGAAACAGCTATGTTTCCTTGACATCTATGGTGTATGCATCAGAGTTTCAGATATAAAATATTGCCACTAACACACTTGCACACATACAGGTGCACTTACCACAAGACATGACTGAGCTAAATTTAACTTAGGTTCGCATTGCTAATTATGAAATTTCAATAAATTAAATGAATCCCATTTGGTGAAAACATAACATTGTCTATTCCATCTACCTAATATGTCTCATTAAACATCATCAGCAGATGTTTTTACATTTCATAAGTTGGCTATATTAGTTTGTCAAATTTGTTTTTATTTTGCTTTTCTGTAGAAGTTGTCAAATTTGTCTTCCTTTGGAGGTTGCCTCATTTTGAGGAAATTGGTCTCTTCCGAAATCTTAGTGTTTATAGGCTTTACTGGCAATCTTGGACCTTTCAAGTTTGCTGCTCCTGCTGCGCACTGCACAGAGCACAGTGCTGACCACCTACTCGGCTTTAGGTAGATGTGTGGCAGCCATTCCCGCTGTTTGCTTTGGTAAAGTGTCTGAGCAAAAGAACCCTGAAAGCCAGATCCTTTGGTCACATTTCCTTGGTATAACGTAAGTGAATCTTTGTAATATAGATTAAAAATTCTACTTAAATTCTCTATCTCTGGTATATGAGGCCAAATCTCACTTTGTCTTTCGAAAAGATTCTTGTACAGAAAATAGACCGATCAGAAGATGAACTGTTGTTCTATATAACTACTAATCAGTATCATTTGACTCATCTTTCCTATTCTCATTTTTAGTGATTGCCATTGATATTGATCCTGTTAAGATTGATCTTGCTCGGAACAATGCAGAAGTTTATGGGATAGCAGACAAGATAGAGTTCATCTGTGGAGATTTCCTGCTGCTGGCTCCTGATTTAAAGGCCGACGTCGTGTTCCTCAGCCCCCCATGGGGAGGGCCGGACTACGCTACCGCAGACATCTTTGACATTAGGACAATGATGTCTCCTGATGGATATCCTTTGGAAGTCCTAAAAGTTTGCACAAACAGTGGTTGTAGAGAAGAAGGGGGGGGTGTGTGCGCACGTGCGCGTGTGTGTGTGTGTGTGTTTGAGAGAGAAAAATTAGTGAAGAGAGGAGCTAATAGCACTTAATAGATTCTGGTATGTTTTACATAAAAAGTGGGCATGTAAAAATTAACTGGCGATGGATCTCCAAAAGTTACAGCAAATGCGGAGTCAGATTTCATTTGGTTACTGTCCAGTTTTACCATTTATTACAAGAACTAGAAAGCATTAATTGTTTGAAATTACTGTCTGGAAATTGGGGATTTCTTCAAGAAATTCTGTCCCTAGAGTCTGGGCAACTATCTCTTAACTTTTCTTCAACTGACACTGACTTATGCTAATTCTCGATGTGTCTTCAAAATTTTCCTGTTACTCTTCCAGGATACTGAAGCAAGCTCTTATTTCATAAAGAATAGCATTTATGTTATTTGTCTCTTTCTTTATCTCTACTGGAAGAATCATCTGTTTGACTCTAGCAGAAAACATGTTTCTAAATTGCTAATTAAAATTTAGAGTGTAGACTACAATGGAGAGTTATTTGCCTTTATTCTTTACTGGAAAGAAGTGGTACTGTGCTTTCCTGTTATTTCTATTTTCACAATAACTGGGAAAAGGCAGAAAGAGAAAGAGTATTTCTGACTCTTGGTTGCCTACCACTAGGATAAATGAAAAATGGGCTTGTAATCTCATTTATTAGGGACAGTATGCTGCTGAATTACAAAATCTGCAACTTAATTTTCTTAAGTTCTATTAAATGATTTAAATGCATGCCTTATTATTACATATAAAAATACATTTGGGTTATGATATAATAAGAACTTAATCTCTGATCAGAAATTAACTGCTATTTTTGTAATTTTTCCTTAACTGCTGTCCACCTTTGAAATTTTCAGACTTTCCCAGAAGATTACTAATAATATTGTTTATTTTCTTCCAAGAAATGCTGATATTGACCAGGTAAGCCATTACTGAAGAACTTCTATGAGCCTCTTGCATAACTGTTAGATATAACGGGCAAAAAAGATCAAGATATTTCTGTAACTGAGAATGTGTTTATGAGAAGTCCCTGGCTTTTTGACTATTACTAGAAAACTGGGAGTGTTTGGCATTTAAATCCATGCCCGTTTCATCTTCTTCCTCTCCAAAATTCCTGGTAAACGTAAACAGAGCACTTTGGGCTTTTAGTTATATGTCCTGAAAGGGTGATTGAATGTGTTTTGTCAAATGCGCACTTAAACTTAGACAAGATCTGTTTTTACTGAAACCTACCTTGAGAATAGAGGTGTTAGGTATTCCTGAAAATAGTAGCCTAAATAGAAATGTACAGACAGATAAAAACCTTAATTTGGCCAGGATCAGTTTCAACTGGTATATAGTCTTGGGATATATAGTCTTGACTAACATTAAAATGTCCGTATTCCTTTCTTACCATAAACATTTATTTTAATTGTGTTATTTTTCTCCTCAATAGAATTGGATCTAATATAATAACTGCCCCATACAGATTTGATAATGTCTTTATTTCAGTCTTTCTTTGATTTTTTTTAATAAACACTTATTATATACTGCTTTGTGCTAAGCATTCTGTTGAAAAATTTTTTGTATTTCATATTCTAAATTTTACTACAATGTTGCTAGGTTTGGGATTTTCCTCTCCTATTTGATACTCTGAGAACTGAACCTATTATTTCTGAGCTTTTTCATCTTATTCTGGAGAAATTATCTCCATTATTTGTTCACCTATGTTCTCCTTACCATCTTTTTTTCTGGAGCATTTATTGCATGGATGTTAGTCTTCCATAACTATTTTCTGGTATTTTGTCTACTTTTTCTTTCTGCAAGATTACCCCAGTCTAGTTGTCTAGCTAGTTCATTCTTTGGGTATAGACATTCTATTATCCCATCTGTTGTGTTTTTTTAGTTCAACTATTCTTTATACTTAGTATTTCTGCATATTTTTGCTTTCTTTTGCATTCTAATATTATAAGAAGTTTAAGTTCTTAATCCATTTTATCCTTTCTGCTTTTGGTACAATTTATAATCCACTTTCTTTTTCTTCGATGGAGTATTTGTAATTCTCAAATGTCTTGTGTTACTGGCTACTTGCTATTCTCAAGTAATGCAAAAGGATAAAGGACGTGTCAGAATCCAGTGAGTGTCAAACTGGCTGCACTTTAGAACCACTGGGGATAATTGTAAAAAACTGTGACTATTACAAGCCCCAGCTCAGAAATTGATCCAACCAGTTTTTTTTTTAAGTTCTCCGGGTCATCGTAATGTGTAGCCTGCTGGGTTGAGAACCAGTCAAAGCCTGTTGTCAGCCTCAATGATAACTTCAGGGGATGAAGTTATCAGGCACCATAAGACTGCATTTATCACAAAACACCGTCTCAAGACGTAGCTGCCGCCCTTTGTGGAGGGGCTGGGCAAAAGCAGCATTTAAAGGCTGTACTGTTTAATCTTAGAGTGTAATTCTTTGGCTCGAGGGCTTTGGAGAGGAAAGAGTGAGAAAGCAGCCGTCAGGGTTCGTTCCTATCTGTTTCTCTCAGCTTCACAGCAGAACTTTTTTTTTTAACTGCCCTAACTTTAACGCCTGAGCACAGAGCAGAGTTCTCAGTATCTGCAGCTGAGGCTGCACACACTGGTCAGACAAGGCAACAGCAGTGGATTGGAAGGAGCAAGAGCAGAATTTCAAATTTCTTGTTTTCCTTCTTCCTGTTTTATCTTCTCAGAGGCACCACCCTCCATCCTGCATACACACACACACACACACACACTTAAACCATCCCAGGTCTCTCCATAATTTCTTTTTTTTTTTTGCAGGGGAGTGTTCCATCTAGTGTCTCCAAAGCTATCTTGCAGGCGTCAGCAGTCATGCTAGTTCAGCATCTTCCTAGGGATCACAAGATAGGTGCATAAGTAATAATAATGGTGATGCAACCTTCTCAAAAGAAAGGATTAAAGGCTCTGGCTTTCGGGTGGATGATATAGTGTATAAACTGGACTTTAAAGATTTCGTTGTAGGCGTTGAGGTGGAGGTGACAAAGAATATCAGT
>NW_011888826.1:3262938-3265695 GCF_000151845.1 Pteropus vampyrus
GCCAGTATTTTCTGCCATTCCATGGGTTGTTTTTTTGTTCTTTCAGTAGTGTTCTTTGCTGCACAAATGTTTTTAATTTCGATGAAGTTCAACTTACCTACTTTTTCAGTGTATTACCTATGCTTTTGATGTCATACCCAAGAAGTCATTGGCAGATTCAGTATCATTTTCCCCTATGTTTTCTTCAAAGTGTTTTATAGTTTTAGTAGCTTTTTAAAACTACTGATACCCTAGTCCACTGGGAAAGATTCTGATTTATTTTCTGGGATGAGGCCCAAGGATAAAATTTTTTTAAAACTCCCCAAGTGATTGTAATGTGCCTCCAGAGTTGAGGTTCTCTGGGTTAAAAGAAGAGTAAATAAAAATTAACAAGCCTGAGCTCTTACTCTGTGATTTGGAAGGAGATGAAATTAGATCTGCTGCCTGTCATCTGTTTATGAGCCATTGTGTCTAAACATTCAGCCTCCCAAATACGATACACTGTATCAGTTAAAAGGAAACTCACTCTCCCCTTCACCCATTTTTATAATAAATTTGATGTTAAACCTAATACTGCTACTCTTAACTGTGACTCAGATCTGCATTTTAGACTCCCATGTAAGGTCGAGCCTATTTATTCCATAATTCTTATTTTTCTCGTATGTAAATAGCTTCATAACTAGTCTTATAAGAGGCTCTACAATCCTTATATTAAATATGAGATGGGCTTATATGGGTACTTGAATGATAATAGGAAATTCACTATTTATTGTGAAAGTTACAGTGAATAAATTTTTTCTAGTTAAAGTAACACTGGCCCAAGGAGAAAGTTAACTTTTTTTCCTTTATCTTGTGTTTTTGATTTACTTCAAATACCTGCCAGAATTAAAGTTGGCAGTTCATTCACATATTATGCCTCTAGGGGGAGTGATGACACTAGAGAATAATAAAGTCAAAAAGGAAACTTGAGATTTCAAGTGCATTATATTGATTGGTATTGAATTTGGATTAGATTACAGTAAGAAATCAACTTGTCTTTTTAAAATTTCAACCATTGAAATGTATAAGATTTTTTAAATGAGAGAAGAGATAGTACTTCAGGATTGAAAGAGAGCAGAGTTACAGAGAAGTCTACTTTCGTTAAGAAATATTTAGAATTTCACAACAACCTGAGCTTATAAATAGGTTGGGTTCCCAAAGTGTATGAGCCTCCTATTTAAAATTCAAGCTTTATTTTTCTCATAGAAATGTCTATAAAGAACATTAATTTCCCATCCAAGGAAATTTATACTCTGAATGATGTTTATATTTAGGGTAGTTACACTGAGAATGGGCATTATATTATAATTTGTCTGTCAGTCTTTCCTTATAGGAGATGAGTTTAATTATCTCTCTAGCTAGTAAAATATTTTTCTACGTCCCCTATTACCTCAGTCTCTTAGTCCCTTTTTCTGTTTGGGGGTATTCCACAACATGTATTTTTTTTTTTTATCCAAACTTTCACTATAATAATTTAGAATAATTTAGAAAATCTTTTTGTTGTTGGCTCTTTGGAGGGAAGTTATTATACCTAACTCTCTGAAATCACTACAGAAACTTGGGAACTGATTAGATTCAATTCAGAGAGCCCAGGATAAATGTATTTCATCTATTTGATGGCTGTATCTCGTTCGGTTTTTCTTCATTTCTTTCCTATTGCAACTGTAAAATTGTAGCCAATACATCTGTCATGCTTTCCAACCATTGAAAGCTCTTCCTTTAAGTAAATGTATGTAATATCGGTAGAGGTCTCTGAGCGGAGTAGAATGGTTTAGTCTCCCTAAGGAAGCTCCACAGCAGTGATTGTCAGGCACCATCTTTGTAGACCCCTGGGGGTGGAACCTCTAGCAGCAGGCAGACACTGGGCAGGGCTGGTGAGAGGAGCGGCTCCTGGTTGGTTTGGTATAGCACCTCCTTATCCTTTTTTGGTTTCATGGCTAAACTGTCTGGCCTCAGAAAATTGATAGCTTTTATGCTCTTCAAGTCAAATTAATTTAAATTACTTTTTTGTATAATTTATTCATACCAGTACAGGGAGCAAGACAACATTGAGCACCATCTCCAAGAATCATATTGACAAATTAACTGGGAAGCCCTGCGCCATGTACTTTCCGGCACTTGTCTAGTAGACACACACCCCCTTCCACGACTCCCCCCAGGTAGACATCATGATAACAATTAGGCCAAACCTCACCTGTTTTATTTCCTGATAAAGTGGGAAAATACTTATAAATTGACCTAATGGCATAAGTAGAACTTATCCTGCGGTTAAGTTGTATCTTTAAGTATAGAAATTGATGTTAGATTTAATCAAGAGATCTCATCTTTCTACTTGGTAGAGTTCTTGAGACTCTATTATTGGAGCTAATATATGGTGTCTAGGAAGGGAAAAGTTCCTAATTACAGCAATCATTATACTTCTAATAGTTTATTTTATCAGGGAAGGAGGGAGGGAGGGCTTATTTATAGATAACATTTCTTAAACTAACTATGTATAAGAAATAATACAGTTTTATGCATTTGAATAATTAAAACTATTTTAAATATGGAAATTATTAGATAATGTTATTATTTGGAAATACATTTTAAATACAACTAAATTTGGTTCATTAGCATTTTGCATTTGTCTTTGGCTGAATGCAGTTAAAATTTACCAGTAATTTCTTTGTGAATATTAGTTCTGAGCTATTATAGTATTTGCTTATTTAATTAAAAAACAAGGCCTTATTGCTTTCTAAA
>NW_011888826.1:3265745-3296032 GCF_000151845.1 Pteropus vampyrus
AGATTACAGTAAGAAATCAACTTGTCTTTTTAAAATTTCAACCATTGAAATGTATAAGATTTTTTAAATGAGAGAAGAGATAGTACTTCAGGATTGAAAGAGAGCAGAGTTACAGAGAAGTCTACTTTCGTTAAGAAATATTTAGAATTTCACAACAACCTGAGCTTATAAATAGGTTGGGTTCCCAAAGTGTATGAGCCTCCTATTTAAAATTCAAGCTTTATTTTTCTCATAGAAATGTCTATAAAGAACATTAATTTCCCATCCAAGGAAATTTATACTCTGAATGATGTTTATATTTAGGGTAGTTACACTGAGAATGGGCATTATATTATAATTTGTCTGTCAGTCTTTCCTTATAGGAGATGAGTTTAATTATCTCTCTAGCTAGTAAAATATTTTTCTACGTCCCCTATTACCTCAGTCTCTTAGTCCCTTTTTCTGTTTGGGGGTATTCCACAACATGTATTTTTTTTTTTTATCCAAACTTTCACTATAATAATTTAGAATAATTTAGAAAATCTTTTTGTTGTTGGCTCTTTGGAGGGAAGTTATTATACCTAACTCTCTGAAATCACTACAGAAACTTGGGAACTGATTAGATTCAATTCAGAGAGCCCAGGATAAATGTATTTCATCTATTTGATGGCTGTATCTCGTTCGGTTTTTCTTCATTTCTTTCCTATTGCAACTGTAAAATTGTAGCCAATACATCTGTCATGCTTTCCAACCATTGAAAGCTCTTCCTTTAAGTAAATGTATGTAATATCGGTAGAGGTCTCTGAGCGGAGTAGAATGGTTTAGTCTCCCTAAGGAAGCTCCACAGCAGTGATTGTCAGGCACCATCTTTGTAGACCCCTGGGGGTGGAACCTCTAGCAGCAGGCAGACACTGGGCAGGGCTGGTGAGAGGAGCGGCTCCTGGTTGGTTTGGTATAGCACCTCCTTATCCTTTTTTGGTTTCATGGCTAAACTGTCTGGCCTCAGAAAATTGATAGCTTTTATGCTCTTCAAGTCAAATTAATTTAAATTACTTTTTTGTATAATTTATTCATACCAGTACAGGGAGCAAGACAACATTGAGCACCATCTCCAAGAATCATATTGACAAATTAACTGGGAAGCCCTGCGCCATGTACTTTCCGGCACTTGTCTAGTAGACACACACCCCCTTCCACGACTCCCCCCAGGTAGACATCATGATAACAATTAGGCCAAACCTCACCTGTTTTATTTCCTGATAAAGTGGGAAAATACTTATAAATTGACCTAATGGCATAAGTAGAACTTATCCTGCGGTTAAGTTGTATCTTTAAGTATAGAAATTGATGTTAGATTTAATCAAGAGATCTCATCTTTCTACTTGGTAGAGTTCTTGAGACTCTATTATTGGAGCTAATATATGGTGTCTAGGAAGGGAAAAGTTCCTAATTACAGCAATCATTATACTTCTAATAGTTTATTTTATCAGGGAAGGAGGGAGGGAGGGCTTATTTATAGATAACATTTCTTAAACTAACTATGTATAAGAAATAATACAGTTTTATGCATTTGAATAATTAAAATTATTTTAAATATGGAAATTATTAGATAATGTTATTATTTGGAAATACATTTTAAATACAACTAAATTTGGTTCATTAGCATTTTGCATTTGTCTTTGGCTGAATGCAGTTAAAATTTACCAGTAATTTCTTTGTGAATATTAGTTCTGAGCTATTATAGTATTTGCTTATTTAATTAAAAAACAAGGCCTTATTGCTTTCTAAATATTAGGATTGATAAGAAATTTGTGTCAAATTGTTCCAGATAAAATGTCCATGGTGGAAATCTGGTGTAATGGCAGCACCATCATGTAGCCTAAACCATATCCATGTAATTGGTATGGTGAAGCCATCCCAGCAGGTGGAGGATTGTTAGTCCAGGTTTAGACACCAGAAGCAGAAGACAGTAGAAAGAGCTAAGAACTAGAGTCAACTTCTGGTACATGTACGAATAATAAATTCTAAAACTGCTTAACCTGAAAATACCCAACCTTTAAAACTGGTCAGCCATACATTGCAATTAAGAATGCAGTTGATCAGCTTCTAATGTGTATTAACCAAAAGAAAGTTTGCCACTGAACGATTACAACAGTATTCATGCCCATACTGCATGTATCATTTTCCAGAGGGGCTGTGAGACTGGTGTGGGAAGGCACAAATGCTTCTGAACATAAGATTGTTTTCTTCACTTCTTTGAGTAAGTTTTTTCAGTAAATGACTTAGCTAAAAATAGAAGGATGCCACACATGAGGCCATGTACAAGACCTTTGCCAAAGCCAAAGGCGTCCTGACGCTCTGGTCTGTTGTGGTTTATATAACTTGTTGAATTTAAGAATAATCTTCATGTCTCCAGTATCTGTTTCTGAGAACAGGTAAGGGACAAAGCTTAGTGATCTGATTATTGATTGGTAGCTTTCTTTTAAGAGACTAATGTTGGTAAGCTTTTGATGCCCAGGAGAATTTTTGACTTGTCACCAGTGTGCCTCTGTTGACATGTTAGCTTTTTAAAATCATATTTGTTTTAATCAATAAGTAAATATTTAAGGTTTATTCACTTAACCATAGAAATCTCATTTCTGTTTACCATGTACAGAGAAATGGAATGAATTTTAATAAATATTTGTAAGTTTGAGTGTTGCCTGATCTTCTACTGATAAAAAATATTATCTTCTTTTATCTCCCGGAGAACTGTTCATTAGAAATATTTTTACCCAACTTACTTTTATTTCTGTGTAGTTATTGGCTGTAAAAAAAGAAACATGGAAGCAAAGGGAATCATGGGTAAGGTACTTGCCAGTGTGACATTAGGTTTCTAATCACAGCCAATATTTCAGATGCTTGCTGCTCCTGTCAGTATAATTGACTGACATCTGTAGGCCCCATCAAAAATACTCTTAATTTTCACCTGGTGTAATTTGCTTGTAATAAAAGGACATTTTTTCAATGCTCTAATTTTTCTGCCTCTTTCCTATAAAGTGTTCCTGTACTTCATATTTAATATGTATTTTTCCATTAGCATCTAGGTTGGAGGTTATTTTCTCGCACTTGTTCAGTTACTATACATTTTTACTTTAAATCAATTTGCTTTTGAAGAGTAATGCAGTTTTGAATGTTTGACTCTTCTGTGCCTTACCTGTTACTGAAGTTGTCACCTTCATCATGATCTTTACCTGTTTCTCTTTTCCCCATCCCCAAAGAACAACTTTATTGCCTGATATAATATCCAGTTAATGAGCATTCAGTCTTTAGTTCTAGTTCCAGTCCAAACTAATTGGGCTTTCTTTTAGTAAATCTAGTATATTTAGGGTAATATGCCTAAAACAGCATATATTCCAGAGCTGCTGATCTTTATGTTTACTTACCCACTCTTTTTCCCTCCTTGCCTCTTTCTCTCCTCTCCTCTCCTCCCCTCCCCTCCCCTCTCCTCTCCTCCTCTCTTCTCCCCACCCTCAATGTATTAAACTTTAATAACTAAAAAAGGGGAAGGAACCAAATATCATTTTGTCAGTTAAATCTGCTAGTGAAAAAGACAGCTGGAAATTGATGGCATTAGGTTTGCTTAAAGCAAAGTATTACCGATTGGCTTGAACTACATAATCTACACTTTTTCCAATTCCAGAATTCTAACCTTTAAAATTTATATACATATTTATGAAAATAAAAAAGTACAAGGCTAAAGTTAGAAATTATTTTTTTCAATTATAGTTGGCATACAATATTATATTAGTTTCAGATGTACAACATAGTGATTAGACATCTATATAACTGAAGAAGTGATCACCCCGAAAAGTCTAGTACCCATCTGACACCATGCGTAGTAGTTACAGTGTTATTGACTATATTCTCTGTGCTGTACTTTATATCCCCATGACTTTTATATCTGGCAATTTGTACATCTTAATCCCTCCCCCTTTTTCACCTATTAGAAATTATTTTTAATTAGAACATTTGAATATAAAATGTTGCGTTTTTAAAAAATCCTTCCAAAAAACGAAAAAAAAAGGTTTCTTTTCTTCCCTCCCCCGCCCCCTGCCCCATGCATGCTGTAACCAGAAGCCAAGTGTGCATATGGGACTTACCTTGCCATTATATTTTGACATAGATTCACCTTTTCCTCCAGCTTCAGGAGCAATTCTTGTTTTATTTGTTCGTCGTCTGACTTTCCCAGCTAGAATGTAAGATTCATGAAGGCAGAGAGTTGGTTTTTTGTTTTGTTTTTTGTTTTTTGTTTTTTTGCTGCACTCCACAACCTAGAAAAAACACCTATAAGCGCTCACTAAATAGTTATTGAATAAGTAATTTATTGTCTTTTTTAACAGGCCTCAAAAAATTCCCATGTAACCACATCATTATTCCTTTTTCTATCCAAAGCATCTAAATTCAGGTAACCCTTTAAATAATAGAGAGAGAGAAAAGAAACTACCCTACCTTCTCAGAGATTTGTTTTAATGTAAATTTTTTATGGCTTACAAAATGCTCTTTTTGAAGAGATAGGCAGTATTCCCATTTTTCAGATTTGGAAAGCCAAAGCCTATCTTAATGTCTTTCCAAATTGATACAGCAAATTATTGATAGACTAGTATTAAAATTTCCCTCTGACTTTGCTTTTTTTTTCCTGCTAGACTCCTCCTAGCAGATGTTTTGCCATTGTCTCAGCTCTCCTTTGGTTTTCTTAACCCTTCTTGTTCTCTCCTTTCTCGTCCCCTCTTTCCCCACCCCACCCCACCCCCAAGAAAACTTCCGTTTGCCAGTCAGTTTCTTTAAATCAATCACCGTTTAAGTTATATCTTAACTTGTAGAAAAATTATTGTGAAACAATTTATCTTAGATATACTGGTCAAAATGCCTTTCATTAGTTAAAGACAAAATTCTTCATTTTGTCCTTCCTTGTGAAAAATCAGACTGACTGATAGATAAAAATCAGACTGCTAAAGATACAAAAACAGAAAGCAAAACAATTATTTCTAATAATTGCCACTCCGAGACTACTTGGCTATTTTTAATTTCTAGTTTTACTTTAATTATTACATTTTTTAGCATAATAGATACTGTTTGACTTCCGTTGTCATCTATTGCTGTTGATAAAAGCACAGCCATCTCTTTTTTTGTCCCTTTTTGGGCGAGAGTGATGTTGACATTGTTATTGCCTTTTTTTTTTTTAAGGATGGACCATACAATGACCTGTTGTTTCTGTCCTATTTCTGTATCTGTGACTTCTTTTCTAACAGGAAATTGAAATGCTTTAAAATACATACTCATTGGCAATGCACAATAAACCTTTCCTCTTGCCAGATGCTGGTGTAGCATGTGTGATACCACTGAGATTGGATCTCTCAGCCTCCAGACCAGACTAGATAAACACTTCTCTTTACAAAATACACAACTACAGTTTTTCTGATTACAGTGAGAGAATTCATTTCAGAAAATGCCTGTCTCCTCTTGTTGGTCCCTATCCCTGGCAGGGTGTCCCTTTCTCCAACATTCAGTGTCTCCAATCTGTGACTCCCAGGGCTCCCGCTACATTCCCCTCTCCCTGAGTCCTCACTAGTGTCTCAATAAACTGATCTCTGATGATATAATTCTGGGTGAGAAGGTAATATATTTGCTATTTAGTAGACCTGAGAGGTTGGATGAAAAAATGTTGGACTAAAACAAAACCTTGTCTGTATGAGAACTTGAGGTAAAGGTAAAGCGTTGCTAGGTGGACGCTTTTGATGTTAACTCTGTGGAGGTGGAAAGGGGGTGGCGCTTTTAAAGCTTCCTAATAAAGCGGTTGATCACTGTCTTCCAGCAGACCTCAAAAAGCAATGTATTTTACCACATTAAAAAAAAGGGGCGGGTTTAAAAATACACACACACACACACACGCGCGCGCGCACACACACACACACACACACACACAGAGCAACAGGTGGAGGAGATGGTCCAGGTTGGGAGAGCAGCAGAAGAGATCAGAGAAGGAAAAAAGTCGGTAGTGGAGACTAGTACTCGCAGGAGTGGGATCCTTCCCGCCTCTCGCTCTCTGATGTTTGATTCCTAGTATCATGTTGCAGGTACTCAGTAAATGTTGTTGAAGGAATGAGAGGGTAAGAAGCAGCAGATAAGATGAACAGGACAAAAGTATTCAGGAAAGTGAGTTATTCTTTACATTTTCATCATAAGCCTAATTTGTAGGAAGGGCGTGTTCGTTTTCTTTTCCTCTGAGTTCTTTAGCTTCTGCATTGGAGCAATTAGGTCCTGTACCATAACATAGCACTATGGTCTTACCTATAATATCGAAAGTGTCTGAAACAACAGGCATTTCTGCCACTGAATAGTGCATTAATACCTACCTAGAGTGAACATTTGAGATGCCTCATTGTTTGAAGGACTTGAATAAAAAGCCAGAGTCATCTTACTATTTGGTGAAATGTTTTAATGAAATATTTATTTCGAAATCATATTTATGTATGTGTGACTTTCTTCTGTTCTTTTTTTTTAGGTGGCGTCCTTAGCTGGGCCTGGAGGGCAAGTAGAAATAGAACAAAACTTTCTTAATAATAAATTGAAGACAATCACTGCTTATTTTGGGGACCTGATCCGAAGACCAGCCTCAGAATCATAATCGTGAGGTGATAAAAGGACAAAAAGATCCTGCAGTGGTCAGAACATTATTCCAGTGAGACACTTGGAATAACTATGTGTATTGAACATTAGGATAGTAAGTGTCTGACGTGGAAAGGGTGGGCTTTCTCCTGTGCTAATGTCAGTCAGCATGTGTGTGTATATATGTGCATATGTCTGTATCTTTTTAAATTTTATATATTTTGGTTTAACATCTGTGTGTGTATATTAAAAAAACAGTTACTGTGTTTTTATAATACAGAGAGATACAAAGAAAACAGTAAATGAATTCTAGTCTATCTACCCATTTAACCTGTTGAAATAAATGTTATACCTTTAAGGATAGAAACAAAGAGTACAGAAAGGTTCAAAAATAAAAAGTAAAATTCTCCCCTTCCCTTCCTCTACCCTTCATTCATCTATCTAAAGATAACCACAGCTAACATCTTATGATTCCTTTGGAGGACAGAAAGGAATTGCAGTAGACTCTCAACCACTTTTTCCCCCTCATTGATGCACTGTTCAGTACTTTTCCCTTCGACTTTTTTTTATGAATGTATCTTGGAGACCTTTCCATGTCAGTACATACAGATCTACTTGTTCCTTTTAGTGGCTGTCTTGTGTTCCACCCCAGTATGCCATAATTTAACCAGTTCCCTATTGACTGACATTTGAGCTGTTTGGGATATTTTTTTAAATAATATTTTTATTTTTCAGTTATAGTTGGCATACAATATTATATTAGTTTCAGGTGTACAACGTAGTGATTAGACGGCTATATAACTCACAAAATGGTCACCCCGATAAATATAGTGCCCCTCTGACACTGTACATAGTTATTACAATATTATCGACTATTTTCCTTATATTTTTTATCTTCATGACTGTTTTGTAACAGATTTGTACATCTTAATCCCTTCCCCCTTTTTCAGTGATTCCCCCCAACCTCCCTCCCATGTGATAACTCTCAAAATGTTCTCTGTATTTATAAATTTGTTTGGTTTTTTTGTTTATTTTGTTCTTTAGATTCCACATATATGTGTAATCATGGCATTTGTCTTCCTCTATCTGACTGACTTCACTCAGCATACTACCTTGTAGGTCCATCGTGAAATATCCTCTTCCATCCCCTTACTTTTGGTCTGTGTGTGTCTTTTAATCCGAAGTGAGTCTCTGGTAGGCAGCATATGTGAGGGTCTTGTTTTCTTATCCATTCAGCCACCCTGTCTGTTGATTGGAACATTTAATTCTTTTTCATTTGAGGTACTTGTTGATAGATATGTAGTTATTGCCATTCTTGATTAAGATTTTTGATACATGTTTTTTTCTTAAAGAAGTCCCTCCAACATTTACTGTAATACTGGCTCAGTGGTGATGATCTTGTCTGAGAAGCTCTTCATCTGTCCTTCGATTCTAAATGATAACTTTGCTGGGTAATGTCTTGGGTTTTCATTACTTTGAATATTTTGTGTCAAGCCCTTCTGACCTGCAAAGTTTCTGTTGAGAAATCGGCTGACAGTCTTATGGGAGCTCCCTTGTATATCAACTAATTGCTTTTCTTTTGCTGCTTTTAAGATTCTCTCTTTGAATTTAACCATTGGCATTTTAATTATTATGTGTCTTGGTGTGGTCATCTTTTGGTTCCTCGTGTTTGGGACTCTGAACTTCTTGGGCTTGTGTGTCTGTTTCCCTCACCAAGTTAGGGAAGTTTTCTGTCATTATTTCTTCAAACAGGTTCAGTTCCTTGCTCTTTCACTTCTTCTAGTATCCCTATCAAGTGTCGTTATGCTTGACGTTGTCTTAGAGGCTTCTTAAACTGTTTTCATTTTTTTTGGGATTCTTTTTTCTTGTTGCTGTTCTGATTGGATGTCTTCTGCTACACCATTCTCTATGTCACTGTTTTGATCCTTCGTTTTATCCATTCTGTTGATTCCCTCTAATGTACTCTTCATCCCAGATATAAAATTGTTCATTTCTGACTGACTCCCTATTATGTTTTACATCTCCATTTTTTGTTTTTTATCTCTTTGTTAAAGTTCTCACTGAGTTCATCTGCCATTCCCCTAATTTCCTTGACTATTGTTATAACCAGTGTTTTCAACTCTGTATCTGGTATATTTCTTGTCTCCATTTTGGTGAATTCTTTTTCTGGAGCTTGGTTCTATTATTTTATGTGGGACATGCTTCTTTGTTTCCACATTTTAGCTGCCTCTCTGTGTCTGTTTCTATGTATTAGGTAGGGCTCCTAAGTCTCCTGGTCTTAGTATAGCGGCTTTATTTTGTAGGTGTGCTGTGGGCCCTTTGGCACAGTCCTGGGAGGGATCCAGCTGCAGGCCAAGTTCAGCCACAGCCTGTGCACCTCCAGGGCCACCTGGTAAGAGTCACTAAGAAATCCACATATGGCTGCCACTGATGCTGGACTCATAGGTGCCTCAAGGGGCCAAGTCTGAAACTGAGGCCAGCTGCCACTAGTGTGGGGCTTGGGGCTACTTAGCAAGAGGGAACACTGAGGCCAGATGCTGCTGCTTTGGGCTTTCTGAGTCTTTGAGAGATTTTAGGAAAGTTTGCAGCAGCAACCAAGATAGCTTGTTTTTATGGAATAAATCACTGGAAGTGGTTGGGTGGGCCCACAAGCTGGGAGAGGTAGAGTCTTGGAATCCCCTGGGCAGAGGGACCTGTGTTATCCCAGTTGATGGCACCTGTGTCTGTAGGCTGAGAGCGGGGAGGGCTCAACAAAGGAACAGTGGCCTCTGCCTGCACCTCTGTTTGGGAGCAAGCTGCCCCTCCAGCCCTTGTCCTGAAGCCCAGTACCTCAGCGCCTCCCTGTACATCCCTGGAGCCCCTTGAGCCACTGCCCCAGCACTGGAGTTCAGAGGGAGCGAGACCATTGGCAAGTAAGGCTGGGCGTGGGCCCTTAAGAGGAAAGTATGCGAACCCACAGCCCTCTGTCTCACTCAGCCTCAGAGGTTGTGGGGACTTCTCTTCCCAGCACTGGACCCCTGGGCTGAGGAGCTCATGTGCAGCCGGGACTTCTCGCTCCTCAGGTGGGGGAGGTGGCTCTGCCGCCAAAATAACCCTCCCAATTGCCACATGCGGTTGTGGAACCAGGCCATTTCATGTCTCTGCCCCTCCGTCCATTTTGAAGTGACCTATTATTTGAGGTGACCTAGTTGTAGGGCTTCTGTTCTGCCAGACCTCTGGTGACTCTGCGTCCTGCTTGCTCTGTAGTTTTGTTTTAATTTTGGTGTGGTCGCTGGAGGAGGCGTGTACATCCTCTGCCTTCTACACCATCTTGAATCTCCTCTGTCCCTGCTTGGGTTTTTTGCAGTTACCCACTCTTCTCTACTGCGATTCGCGTACATGTTTCCCTCCGCCCTCTTCAGCCCTGGGCGTCATCAGCCATTTTAATTTTTGCTCTCTCATGTATGAGAAAAATGGCATCTTATTGTTTATGTGTGTTTCTGTAATTATGAATGAGATTTGAGCATATTTCTGTACATTTTTATCTTTCTAAAATAGTTTTACTCCTTTAAACTGACTATTCTATCTTTTATCAATTTTTCTTTTGGATTTTTTTTATTAATATATATGAATTTCTTCTAAATTAAGGACCCCTTTGTTTTCAGTAGGTATTTGAAATATGTTTTTTCAGTTTGTTGTTGGCTTTTAGACTTATTTAGTGATTTGGGGTTTGCGGAACATGCATAAGTTTTTAAATTTTATGTACTCAAACTTACTAGTCTTTTCTTTGTTGCTTCTGGGCTATGTCCTTTGGAAAAATCTTTTCCACTCCCAGAATATAAATACATTTATTCAAGCCTTTTTCTGGAACTTTCTCGTTTTCATGTCCTTGTTCCACTTGGAATTTGCTTTTTACCATCCTTCTATTTTATGAAGTTAATGTTTTTGAAATTTCCATTGCAAAAACAATGTGAAATAAATTTTGTAATACGGTTCATATTCTTTTTTCTATTAAAATGGAAATGAAAGGAGGAAGAATATGTGTTGCTTCATTATTCATCTAAAAATTGTGTTGTCATTTTTACAAATAAGTGAAAAAGACAGAGACATAGAACTCTGCCTGTTGAGAATCTGGGACCTTTATCTTTTAATAATATGAGGATTTTAAACATTAAACAAATGAGCTGGGAGGTAGCTGGAAGAACTGGAATAAACTGGAGAAATTTCCAGCAAGTACTGGAAAAAATAACTATTAAATAAAAACACCTTTGTTGGAGAATGGAGAAGCAATGTGAATTTTAGTCTCTCGAAACTTTACAACATATGCCTGGTTGCCGTACAACATAGTGGCAATCGCACTGGGCATTAATGATTAAATTAATTTTTTTATTAGTTTGCAGCATTAAAATCTGTCAGTGTTTCAATTTTTATACCTTGTCATGTAACATTAATGAATATGTCATAAACTCGTCACTATTTTAAAAATAATGGCAGCATCGATCATGACTTAGTCACTTGGGGTGGAGGGGTAAAAGTAAATTTCCAAAGTCAATTATATTTAGTTTTTGTCACTTAATCTGTCATGCATATGCTTTTTCCACAATACAATTTCTTACTTGTATATTCTTAATAATAAAACTAATTTGTCTTCTTAAAAATGCATGACTTTATATGAGTAGAACAGAAAGCCTGACCAAGATTTAAATATTCCTGCCCACGAATCACACAGATATTACTAACTTACAGACTGTTTATAGATTATTAATGCTCAAGAGAACTTCAGTCTATTATGTGACCCCTATGTTCAAATAAAATCTTACAGAGAAGCCAGATATGCAAAACAGTTAAAAATTAAACGCTTGGAGCTGCTTATGATAAAACAAGTGAGGAAGCTAGCAGTCCTTGTTCTAGTCCAACTCTGTCTTGTTTTCTTGTTACATTGCAAAACTTTTTAAAGCCATTTTTACAAAATGAATATTTTAACAATTTACAAAGTGAACAATTCAAACAGTGAACACCCCTTACTCCACCCCCGGCCGTGAGCCCTTGTTCTCCACCCCCACCTCCCACATTTCCAGTCCCCTTCCCAAAGGCAAGGACAGCTAACACTCTGGTGTCTATCCTCAAGGTTTTTCCCTATGCAAGAAGAGCTTGTGAGCCCACAGCGCAGTGGGATGGGATTTATATTACCTTGACATTTAATTTGTTTTTAATTCAATATGTCTTAACAAAACTTTCTACTTTGATACATATATATCTGCACTATCATTTTTAACAGTCGTATAGTACAAGTCTATAAGAATTTTCTAACCACTACCCAACTATGAACATATAAATTCTTCCCAGATTTTGCAATTGCAGATAGTACTGCGGTGTATATTTCTAAGTGGGGTGGGTTCCTAAAAGTAACATTTTTAGGTCAAAAGTCATCATTTATTTTTTTATCTGGTATATCATGTTGCCCTCCAAAAATATTCTCACCAACTTGAAAGGGGCCACATATTGTTACTAATCTGATCAGCAATAATTTCAATTTGAATGTCCTGATTACTACTAAGATATGAGTAAGTTTTTATGTATTTATTATCCAAATGCATGTGTTAGTCATCTAATATTTTCAAGAAATGAATAGCTAATTGCTACATTGTTTTTTATTAAATGAACTAAATTTTCTCCATTAATTTGAAATCTGACTCCGAGTGTGTGCGTGTGTGCGTGTGTGTGCATGAGAGACAGAGAGAGAGAGAGACTGTTTCTGGAATTCTTTTTCCATTGATCACTTGTCCATTCTGTACCATGTATTTTTGACAACGGCAGTTTTCATTCTATGTGTGGATACTTGTGAATTCCCCCATCATTAGTCTCTCAGATTTTCTTGGCTCCTCTTCTGCATTTTTACTTTTTCAGATGAGCTTGAATTTATCAAGTTCTATTTTAAAAATCCTTTGGGATTTAAATTTTTCAGCTTAGGAAGAGTAATAATATCTTCACAGCATTGACTCTATCCAAAGACTTGTATGTCCCTTCATTATTCTGACATTTTATGTCTTTCAGTAAAGCTTCACATTTTAGTTGCACAGTAGTTCTCCTTTATTCATGGTTTCAGTAGTATGAAAATGTTAAATGGAAGATTCCAGAAATAGTTGATAAGTTTTAAGTCGCTCACCGTTCTGAGCTTGCTCCATCCCCCTAACCTCACCTGATACATGAATCATCCCTTTGTCCAGGGTCTCCACGCTGTGTACACCATCTACCTGTCAGTCACTTAGTAGCCATCTCAGTAACGAGGTCATTTCTTGTGGTATTGCAGTGCTTGCCACCCATATTTTACTCACCAATGGCCCTAAAGCACAAGAGTGGTGATGCTGGCAATTCAGATATACCAGAGAAGCCATAAAGTGCTTCTTTTACATAAAAAGGTGAAAATTCTCAACTTAATAAGGAAAAAAAATGTATGCTGAAGTTGCTAAGGTCTACAAAGTTTCTATTCACAAAATTGTGAAGAAAGAAAAAGAAATTCACACTAATTTTGCTGTTGCACCTCAAACTGCAAAAGTTACGGCACTGCATGGTAAGTGCTTAGTTAAGATGGAAAAGGCATTAAATTTGTGGGTATAAGACATCAACAGGATGTCTACATTGTGTGTATATCTGTGTCTATGTCTGTGTGTCTCTGTGTCTGTATGTATGTGTGACTGTGTATACAATCCAAGGTTTTAGGAATCCACTGGGAGTCTTGGAATATATCCCCCGTGGATAAGGGGAGACTACAGTATAAATCTTGCATATATTTTTGCCAAGTTCATTGCTTGTTATTTCACACTTTTTGTTTGATTTTGAATGGAATCTTTTTTGTTGTTACATTTTCTAATACGTATACTGTTTGTATGTAACAAAGCTTTTAGTTTCTTATATCCTATCACCTTACTGAAAGTTTTAATAGTTCTAATAGGTTTTCAATAGATTCACTTCGATTTTCTAAATAGGCAGTCATGACATCCACATATGAGTTTTTCTCTCTGCTAATATATACATGGCTCTTAATTCTTAATTTTTTCCTATTGCATTGGTTAGGACTGCCAAGAATGTTATGATAATGGCACTTGTTCCTTGCTTTTTATTTTGCAATGAAAGGTTAGAAGATTTCTATTAAATGTTAATGTAGCTTGCATTAAAGTTAAAGATATTTTCTTTCCTAGATTTTTTTGTTATTTAATAAATTGTACAAAATTATTTTTAAAATTTCAAATTATTCAACTGTATCTGCATTTTATCATTAAATTCTGCTTTATCATAATGTATTATTTTAGTTTGCTACTGAATTCTCGATAAGTTTATTTTGTTTATTTGTTTATGTCTGTTTTTTGTACACCTTGCCTGGTACTGGTATCAAAGTTAGACTATTCTGGCAGATGCTTTGGAAAGTCTTCCATTTTTTTGTGTGACCTATCTGTTCATTGAACCCTTGGTAGAACTCCAGGAAAATTAAACATAACTTTTTAAGCAAGACATTTTGATTGTAGCATTTTTTTAATTACCTTTTTATTTTTTTTAACGCCTTCATAAGTTTTTTAATAATTTATAATTTCTTGGAAAATATCCATTCTCTTAGATTTTGGTTAATTGATATAAAGTTAGTACATTATCTTGTGACATTTGCTTTTGTTTTTTAATTTTTTTAAATAATTTCTGTCATAAAAAGGTTGAAAAACTAGCACAAAAAAATTCATATACAGTTCACTCATCTTCCCACCACTAACATCTTATCTCAGACTACTCAGAAGTGCAGTCAGATCAATTCTGGAGGAATCTGACGCCCGCTTGTTGCCCAGCCGTGATGCTCTCCCTCTACCCCGCTCATCCCACCACCAGCCCTGACCCTACTGGTCTCAGTTCCCAGCTTCTGCATAGGCTGCATCCTCCGCTGGACTGTTCCCCCAACACTGAACTTCTCCTGACTAAAACCAACTCAGCCTTCGGGTCTCTGTTCACACACCACTTCTTCAGAAGTTCTTCCTTGCTTTTCAGCCTCCCTTCCAGTTCTCCATGGGCTCAGTTCCTCGCTCCCCCAAGCTGTGTGACTTCCTGTACTACTCACCTGCAGACCCTTCAGACAGCCCTATGACAGGTTATGGACCACTTCTTTGAGTTGAAACATTGAGCAGAAAACCTCTGCTAAAATATAAAATAACCTTTATTAACCACAGGCTTTCATATCTTCAGCTAGAATAATTACGTTGTCATTGTCCTTTGTATTTTCCTGGAAAGATGGCAAAAAAATTTTCTTACAGGTTTCTCCAGTCAGTGCATGGTATTTGTATTGTCATCTAATTTTTCAGTTTAGAGAAATTGACCCACAATCACATAATCAGTTATTTTCAAAATCAGCACATACGAGATTCTTGAATCTCTTCTGAGTCCTTGTATCTCTTATCTTCTGCCCTGAGCACTTAGGAACTTCCTCCCTCTGCTCATGCTCACTTATCCAGTGATTTCCCCTTGCTGCCTGTGAAAAAGCAACACTCACCCTGCGTTACAAAACACTCCATGTGCCCCAAGTACCCTTTGACCAGGAAAGTCTTTACATGAACATTTTCACCATATTGGAAAAATTCATATCCAACAGGACTCTTAAAGGTGAATTCACTTTTCCTAGTCTATTGATGAAAACAATGATAAATTAATGAGATTTGTATCTCCATGTGATTGATAAAAGTGCCAATTTCGAGCTCACTTTCTAGCCTTGCTCTGTCTGATTTTTTTACTGCTTATGTGTGAAAGGCAAATCTTAAAGATCAAATTGTACTATTTACTAATTTTCAAGTGATTATAAAATTTACATTAAACTTATTTTAATTTCTTTTTTAAATAATTTTTTGCTTTTGAGTTGTGGACACTTGCAATATGACAAATTTTAAAAATTGCTTCTCTTATCCCTCACTCATCCTAGAGGAAAATAACCTACTCCAGTTGAAAGGAGCCATAAATCATTGCAAAATCTATAATCAAAACTCAATATTTGGCACTTAGAAAAAGGCAAAACCTATAGAGCAGTCTATATCCTTCCAGAGAACATTTATAGCAGCAAGTGTGTGGTGTAGCAATCTGTGTGTGTGGTGCTTTTTGGCTTAGCCGTGAACCCTCACATAGCTAACTATCTCAGCTGCTCAGCCAGACAGTCCCAGGAGGATGTTTGGCAGCTATGGTCATCTCGTACACATGAGCAGAGATTGGGAGAGTTTCAGTGACTCTATAGTCAGACCTGCCCATACCATTTACAAGGTCACACCAAGAGTGCCAGTGAAGGCCCACATACTGTGTGCCTTTCATTATATCGCTATTGGTGGTATGTGCACCCTCTAAAGCATGGGGCGTGGGGTCCAGCTCTAAGAGCAGATTTGTTATTAAGAGCTAGAACCACAACTTCAATCTGGGTCTTTTAAACCCAGTTCCAGCACTCAGTCCCTGAAGCAGAGTCACATCGTAGGCAGGGGGCAAGGTTCTCAAGTCAACACTTGAATTAAATATCCTAAGTCAATCGATGATAATAGCAAGTTTGACTTGTGGTGTTTTCATTTAAGCTCTGACTTGATAGTCCCTAAATTGCCATATCAAATATAATACACATGGTTTTGTGTTAATAACCCAAGGACATTATTACTGGTTGCCAACTTACCAGTCATTCCTAAAGGATCCTGAATCTCCCTGCCATGTGATTTGAGTAGATCGACCCTAACTTCTTTCTTCAAAGGGTGAGCCCTGAGTAGTCAAAGCCGATCAGTATAGTTCCCTCTTCCCTGTCACGACTGGATCAGAAGTAGACCCTTAATCTAAGTCACTTCGATATGCAGGAAGGTAAGACTTGTTATATATGGTTGAGAAGATGTAAACTAGAAGCTATAGCTCCTGAGGTAGAGCAGCCATCTTAGTGCCATAAGGAAACCACAGCAACAAATCTCTGGGTCCAATCGTACCTGAAACCACAATACTGATGAACTCTACATTAGTAATTAGTTCCCTTCGTTATCAAAGTCGATTGGGTCAGAATTTTTGTTTCTTCGAACTGAAGGCATCCCAATTAAAACAACAAATACATTCATCAAGTCTCTATCTATAAGACTGTGCCCATCAATAGTAAAGAACTAAAAACAGCTATTAGGGATCGCTTTAATTACTTCCACCAATATAGAAAGAGTCCAGAAAAACATGGATAAAATATAAAATGTGTGAGAAAATAGGCCCACTAAGAGGGAAGGGATTTCTGCCTCTTTCACCTTACTACGCTCTTACAAAAATGATTTTTATGTCTTAATGACTTCCCATTCTTCCTCTCTATGAGGCTTATTCTTCTTTGCCACTATTTCTCTGCCCCAAGGTCTATGTACCTAACCTCCCCAGATTTGGGGGGCCTTTCTTTCTCTGCATGAAATGAATGACATGAGCACAAGTCATCATCAGGGTTGGGAAATAGCTCCAAGGGGCTGACTCTAACTGTGGTAAAACAAAATAACACAGTGCTCATGATGGGCAGAGACTGCTCTATATGCTCTGTAACTCATTTAACATAAGAGATAAATAGTGTTTTGCTCATTTTTGCAGATCAAGAAACTGAAGTACTGGGAGACTAAGTAATTTGTCCAAGTTCAAAGAGCTAGTAAGTGAAGTAGCCAGGATTCAAACCCAGGTACTCTGGCTCCAGAATCACCGCACTCTTCTGCCTAAATGAGACTTCACAAACTGGGGACTATGCCTTAGACCTGTGAGGATACAGAGATGAGTCTAAAAATGGAGCCCCTCCCTCTGTGCCTTGGTTGCTCTATCTGAAAAACTAAGATACTAATGACACCTATTTCATACTGTGATCATGAGAATTACGTGAGTTAGTGTTTGTAAAGTGCTCTGTGTGTCTGGCATGTGGTAAGGACTAGCTAGTATTAGTCATTATGAAGGAAAAATGAGAGATCAAAGAAAGTTGTCATGATAAAACCTCAACAAATTGAGAATAGAAGGAATGCATCTTGACATGATAAGGGCTATGTATGACAAGCCCACCACTAACGTCATACCCAACAATGAAAAGCTGAAAGTTTTTCTTCTAAGACCAAGAACAAGACCAGGATGCCCACTCTCACTATTTTTATTCAACATAGTACTGGAAGTGCTAGCCAGAGCAATTAGGTAAGAAGAAGAAATAACAGGCATTCAAATCAGAAACGGGGGAAGTGAAACTGTCTCTATTTGCAGGTGTCATGATATTATATATAGAAAATCCTAAAGACTCCACCAAAAAAAAAAAAAAAACTGTTAGAATTAATTTAGTAAAGTCGCAGGATACAAAATCAATATGCAAAAAATCAATTGCATTTCTATACACTAATAATATACTATCAGAAAGGAAAATCGAGAAAACAATCCCATTTATAACTGTATCAAAAAGAATAAAATACCTAGGAATAAATTTAACCAAAGTGGAAAAGACCTCTATACACTAAAAACTAGAAGACATTGATAAAAGAAATTGAAGACACAAATTGAAAGATATTCCATGTTCATGGACTGGAATTAGTATTGTCAAAATGCCTATACTACACAAAGCAATCTATAGATTCAACACAATCCCTATCATAGTTCCAATGGCATTCTTCACAGAAATAGAACAAACAATCCTAAAATTTGTATGTAAACACTAAAGACCCCAAAAAGCCAAAGCAATCTTGAGAAATAAAAACAAAACTGGAGACATCACATTTCCTGATTTCAAACTATTACAAAGCTATAGTAATCAAAACAGTATGGTATTGGCACAAACGCAGACTCGCAAATTAATGAACAGAAAAAGAGCCCAGAAATAAACCCACACATGTATAGTCAATTTATCTATGGTGAAGAAGCCAAGAATATTTAATGAGGAAAGGATAGTCTCTTCGATAAATGCTGTTGGAAAAACTAGACAGCCACATGCAAATGAATGAAACTGGACCACTATATTATACCGTAACGCACAAAAAAATAACTCAAAATGGATTAAAGAGCTAAACATAAGACCTGAATCTATAAAACTCCTGGAATAAAACTAGAATATCAAGCTCCTTGACCTTTGTCTTGGTAATGATTTTATTTTTTTGGATTTGATACCAAAAGCAAAAATAAACAAGTGGGGCTACATCAAACTAAAAAGCTGTACAACGAAGGAAACGCTCAACAAAATGAAAAGCCAGCCTACTGAATGGGAGAACACATTTACAAATCATATATCTGATAAGGGGTTAATATTCAAATATATGAAGAACTTATACAATTCAAAAGAAAAAAATCTATTAACTGGTCAGAGGATCTGAATAAACATTTTTCCAAAGAAGACATCTGAATGGCCAACAGAATCATGAGAAGGTGCTCAACGTCACGAATCATCAAGGAACTACAAATCAAAACCACAATGAGATATCACCTCACACCTGTTAGAATGGCCCTTATCAAAAAGGAAAGAAATAAGTATTGGCAAGGATGTGGAGAAAAGACAATACTCGTGCACTGTTGGTGGGCATGTAAATTGGTGTAGCCACTATGAAAACAGTATGAAGGTTTCTCAAAAAATTGAAAACCGATTTACTATATGATCCAAAGGAAATTAAATCACTATCTCAGAAAGATATCTGTACCTCCATGCTTCTCACAGCGTTATTTACAATAGCCAAAGCATGGAAGCAACCTAAGTATCCATTGACATGATTGGATGAATGGATAAAGAAAATTTGAGATACATGCATGTGTGTGCACGTGCGCACACACACAAATATTAATCGGCTGTGAAAAATAAGAAAATCCTGCCCATTTGAGACAACATGGATAGCTCTTGAGTGTATTATGCTAAGTGAAATAAGTCAGACAGAGAAAGACCAGTACTGTATAGTCTCACTTATATGTGAAATCTGAAAAAAACCTAACCATAGATAGAACAGATTGGTGGCTGCCAGAGGTGAGGGGTGGGGGGTAGGTGAAATGCCTGAAGGTGGTCAAAAGGTAAAAACTGCTAATTATTAGTCCTAGGGATATAATGTAGAGCTGTAGTTAACAATACAGTATTGTATATTTGAAAGTTTCTAAAAGAGTAGATCTTAAAATTCCCATAGAAAGAAAAAAATTTTATAACTATGGTGACAGATTAACTGAACTTATGGTGGTGATCATTTCATAATATATACAAATATTGAATCATTATTCTGTCACCTGAAACTAATACAATGTTTAAGTCATTATATCTCAATTTTTAAAAATTAAAAAAAAAAGTTGCTAAGAGAATAGATCTTAAAAATTCTCATCACAATGAAAAAAGAATTTGTGTCTATGTGTGGTGATGGAACTTATTGTGGTAATCATTTTGGAATATATACATATATCAAATCATGTCATATACCTAAAACTAACAAATGTTATGTGTCGATTATATCTCAATTAAAAAAAATGGTTCTTAGCGTTAATGAGAAATCTTTCAAAAATTGTTTTCTGTGCATTTACTGTATGCCAGGCACTATTCAGTTTTATATATAAATATTTAGTTCTACAATAGCCTTATGCAGATGGTGTTATTATTGTCTATACTTTACAGGTGAGCTAGCTGAAGCATAGAATTCAAGTTAATCGCCCAAGATCACATAGCTAATAAGGAGTACAATTTAATATAGGCAGTCTGTATAAGTTATCTATTGCTGTATAATGAATTACCCCAAAACTTAATAACAACACAATATTTATTATCTCATAGCTTCTATGGGCCAGCAATCCGAGTGCAGCTTGGCTGGGTCTTCTGACTCAGGGTCTCTCACTAGCTGCATTCAAAGTGTCAGCAGGGCTGGTCACATCAAGGTCTGCCTGGTCCAGAAGTGTCTGCTTCCAACAACTCTCGTGTGTTTACTGACGAGACTCGGTTCTTCATAGGTTGTTGGACTGAAGGCCTCAGCTCCTCCCTAACGATTGGCCAAAGACAGCCTTCAATTCCTCGGCACTTGGGCCTCTCCATGGGGAAGCTTACAACATGACGGCTAGTTCATTTTTGTTGGATAAAAACTCTCTTCTTAAGAATTTTGTGAATTTTCTTCTTTTTACAAATGAATAAAGTTAGAAGTATAAATATTGGAGTTATTATGTCCTTGTTCTAAACCAAAACCCTCACTTTCCTGATCACGTTGTTATAATCATAAAAAAGTGTCAGTATAGGGCTTGAGATCATAAGATGGTAATTTGATCCTCTTTGGGCAAGTCATTCAGTATCTCTGACACTTGGCTCATTAAAGTGGAAATAACAATTCTGGCTTCACAAAATAATTAGGAGGATACATTAACAGACAGTGTAGTACAGTGATTAAAGCTCTTAGTGTCATTCGCACTTGTGTTTATAGCCCAATGTCTCCTTTGTTTTAACTGTAAAATGGACATGAGTGGGTCTCAGAGTTGCTGTAGGGCTTAAGGCACTCAGCATCCTTCCAGACCCTCTTTACCTCACAATGGTTGCATCAGAACGATTACGAGGATGTTGATGATAACGATGCTGCAGGTGTTGTGAAAGTCCTAAGAAAATACAGATTATTTTTTGTTACTTCCTAAACAACTCTTAAAAATGGGACTTAAAATCCATTTAAATAACTACGATTCAACATGAAAGGTGGCGATGGTCCCACTGCATGAAACATTCATGAGACAGCTTTCTCACTTGAGAGGTCTGCTGGTTTCCACTGTTTAGAAACGGAGTGGAAGGGCTCCCAGGTCTGGTCACCATGTCATGCCCTTAAGTATAAATGTGAAAGCAGATTCATCAGTATGTGCTGCTGCTTTTTCAGTTTCACTACCGGAAAAGCCTACTTGAATGGAAAGATTTTATTTGCTATGCTTTCTGCCTTTAAGTCTGGTTAGCATTGTAAGCAGGTGTTTTTTCACTCAAAACATGTTGTGGGCATTGATGAAAGCCATCATGCAATAAGCACTCAGTGCAACCAAGGATGGTAACAACAATTCTAGACTTACTATGGCCATCGTCAGTTCCCAGAAATCATTAAGGCCAGAAAGATTCACTGTCTGGTATACTTCATCTTAGTTACTGCACACCAATCATCCTTCAATTTCCTATGCCTAACCAAAGGAGAGTAGTGACTCTGAAATTTTTTAGTTCTGCAAGGTCAGGGGTTGGTCAGCAAACTATGGCCCATGGGCCATGTCTGGCCCACCACATTTTTTCGTAAGGCCTGTCAGATAAGAATGTTTACATTCATAAACAGTTTTTAAGAGGAAATATTTTATTTTGCGACATGTGAAAATGAAATAAAATTTAAATTTCCTTGTCTATAAATAAAGTTTTATTGGAACACAGCACATTCATTTACATATTATTTATGGCAGCTTTTGAACTACATGGGCAGCTTCACTATTAGTTGGGAAGTTTCCATTTCATTTAGTTTAACAACAATAAATGAAAAATAAAACAAGAAATCCTTCCATTTTAATATGGCAAATTCTGATTTTCCAGTAGTGCTAAGAGTCAAAAATTAGTTTCCAAATTTAACCTGTAAATATTTATGAATTGGCTCAAACATAGGGGAAAACCATGATGAAAAGTATTATATTTAATCATTATTCTGTAGACCAAGTGCCAAATATACACTCCCTATCCCGTGATTGTCCCTGAAATACTTATTCAAAAAGGAAAGAAACGATTGTTCTAGAATAGGCATTAAGCTGAGATTGATACTGTCCAAAATGAAATGAGAGGCTTCAGCTAAATTATTCGAGATTTTAGCAGAGGTGTTGAAATAATTTCCTTAATTTTCTATTTTACTTTGGTGGCAAGGCAGGCTACATTTCATTGACTAGTTTAAATCTTACCTAGAATTTCAAAGGCTTTCCTTTATAAAATCCATGCTTACTGAATTCCAAGCTCCAGGGTTTTCTTAGCCTTTGATTCTGCTGCTCTTTCCTTCTGCTTGTGTCCCCTGACAGTGGAAACCAGTCATTGAAGTATGTGTGTGTGTGTGTGTGTGTGTGTGTGAAGAGAGAGTGTGTAATAGCCACACCACTCACTAGTTCAGGATAATCCTCATAACTAAGCATCAGAAGCAAACCATGAATGTTATAGGTCCAGAGAACATAAAACTTTATTTGCACCAAAAAAAAAAAAAAAAAGCCACCAGTGAGTAAGAATTTAAATGCAAACTTAAAACTCAAACTGTAGATGTTCATTTTATATAAAGAGCTGAAAACAGCCTCGGTATCCAGAAACAGTGAATCTTTAAATAAATTGTGGTACATACATGTAGAGAAATACTATTTAGAATTATGGAGAACTATTGTAGAAATATCTAACATTCAGTAGAGATGTTTTGTGCAGCCACTATGACAATCTGGTAGAACTGTATCCATCAATATGTTGATCCAACTCACATCCCCAGTTTAAAAGCCATCGCCTCTATGAAGAGGCTCCAAACCATCAAGTTTCCCACGATATCTACTGCCCCACAATTCAGCACTTATCGTCCACCTCCCTTGTGACCATGGCCCACTTATAGTCAAAAGTGTTCACAGCCTGTGGACCCTCCCTATTCCAGAGTAATACAGAAAGAAGAGAGTAGAAGATTAACATAATTAAATTGCAATGAGCTTATTTACTGTTTTTCACAAGCAAAATTACTCAAATAATCGATTACTTGAACTTTTTCATTTCTTTTAAATATTTGCTATAATAACCTGTAGATTTAAAAGTAAAACAGGAATCATTGAACTTATTTAACTAGAAGATAGAAAATTATCTAAATAGCATTAATTTGTAGGCAGCCTATCACCAAAAGAACCAAAGAAGGATTTGCATGTTTAAATCTGTCCAAGCCTTCTGTAAGAAGTCCCTTTATGGCTCGTCGAGGACTCCCTGGCAGCATCTGGACCCCTAGTTTACACTGTTTATTTGGTGAATGTTACGGACTGCATTATGTCCCCCAAAATTCATATGTTGGAAGTTCTAGTCCCAGGTACCTGAGAATGTGACTGTATTTGCAGATCCGGTCTTTAAAGAGGCAATTAAGGTAAAATGAAGCCCTTAGGGCGGGGCCCTAATCTAAGAGGACTACAGTCTTTACAAGAAAAGGTTAGAACACAGACACACACTGAGAAAAGAGCACGCGAAGACACAGGGAAAGCAAGGCCATCTACTAGCCAAGGAGAGAGGCCTCAGAAGAAGCTGCCGACCCCTTGATTTTTGGACTTCTAGCCTCCAGAACTGTGAGAAAATTAATTTCTGTTATTTAAAAGCCAGCCAGTGTGTGGAACCTTGTTATGATGGCCCTCGCAAACTAATACAGTAATTAATCGTGTCCTAAGGAGAGAGCTCTTCCACTGTTCTGTCATAATTTGACACACGAGTACCATTTAAAAACTTTTAATGTGTTAACTAACATTTTTCCTTCCAATTAGATGGTAAAGTTCTTGAGGGCATTTCAACCCAAACCTATTTAGCTCAACGTCCTTGTAGAACTCATAAACGTTTATTGACCTACTCGAATAACAAAATGTGTGACTTGATTCTGTGAAAAAGAAGAAGTGAGAAAAGAGAGGGAGAAAGTTAGTTTGGGGTAGACACTGACATTTCTGAGTGATTCTTTTAACTGATAGTGAACCAAAGAATGAACTAGTACTTTCAGGCTTTACATAGTCATTTTCTTGGACCTAATCTCATATACACTTCGCAGCAGCCTGGGAGAGAAGTGCCATCGCCGGCTACACTTTGCAGATGAGGAAACAGCTAAGGGCCGCCCCACGATGTGGCAGGTCTCAGAACCAGAGGAGCCATCCGGAAACGCAGCAGGCTCTGGGGCGCCGGCTGAGGGAACTGAGGGACCCCAATCCTCTCCTCAGCTGGGCTGACCACACTCACCAAACTCACCAACGCCCTCCCTGAAAACCAAACGGCAGCAGACGTGCAACCTTGCCTTTCTCAGCTGAGCCCTTTGTAAGATTCAGAACCTTATTAGCAAGGGAGAGGGGCCTCTGCAATTAAAAAGGAGAGTGCGTGTTTGTTTGAATGCCGGTAAGGAAATCAAGCCCTGGTAGATATTGTGCACTTATTGCAAGTTCTCAAAGGTTTCTCAGGGCGCCTTTTTCTTTTTCCATTCGCGGTTTTCCGGCTACGGTCAGGGTGGCTGTGCACTTACTCACATTGCTGAAATATTTGGTCTCACTTCTCCATTCCCTAGGCTTCCTCCTGGGTGACCAGCTGGCTGACAGCTGGCCTGGTCTCTGAAGACCCAAAGAGGCACTCCAGCGGGGAGGTGCTGTAACACGACTTAACTCTGCTGTCTGCTGGAGGGCCCCGCCCTTCTGGGTCTGTCCATCCTTCCTCTGAGGCTGCAGGCCCTCTTTCAACCCTCATTACAAACTCAGTACACACTGGCAATAGCTGCTAACCATGTGGAGCAACAAGGATTTCTATGCTGATGGAAGGGATTTTTTTCCTCCAATAAATTACTTAAATATTTGGGGCAGTGAATTAAAATTAGATCTCTGCCACAGGTCCTGGAATGAGACCTCAGGAGTCCCCCCAAGTCACTGAGAAGATCTAATACCACACACCCCTACCTGCTCTCGAGTGATTCAAAATAACAGCAACGCAGAATAGTACGATCAGCGCAAGGAGGGCCGAGAATGCTAAGACTTTGAGGAGGATGACCTTGGTGCTTTTGAAGAATATCAGATTCATTGTCCCCTCCCCCAGTCTGGTTTGGTTTGGTTCCTAATTTGGATGAAGCCATTTAGGTTATCATTAAATTGCCTTTTAGGTGTGAAGTTTCCGTCTCTAGGATCTGATATTAACTACCTTGCAAGTTTCTTAAATACAAAAATTCAAAACTGCTCTTTAATTTCAAACTAAAAGCTTCTACTGTCTTCCATAATTAGTGTTCTACTTTTATTTCTCTAAACTAGTCACTCACCAAAACATGTTGCAGACCTACCTAGGTGTATCTGCAATGTGGCAGCACGCTGACCGTAACTTAATGGGCACATTTAACCAACCCTATAACTCATGGGGACCTTATTTTGATGAAGAGCTGGCTTTCCTCCAGGTAGAACTGGCAGGTGTCCTTGTTCCCAATGCCTAGCAAGGTATCTCCAACAAAGGCGGTCTCACGAAAGGTCACTGAAAGAATGAAGTCCTCTAAGCAAGATGTCTACGTGAAATGCAACTGAGGATTGTAAAAAAAAAAAAAAAAATGATACCATACTCTTTCCCATTCAGCATCTGTCTCCAAGGTCTGCGTGGGTAGATTAAGAATAGTCTGCATGTAGAGAAGTGGACAATATTTTATATAGTTCAAGTAAACTCCATATGAACATATATCTGAAATGTGCAGGAACTTGCTTTAAGGAAAGGGTAATTGCACAGCCTGTGTTGTTAATCTCAGGGCCTCAGGCTGAGTCGAGAGGAGCCAAGGACAGGGTTGGAGAGACAGGTGGGTAGAAGCGGCTCCAACTGCCACTCCCACGGAGAAGCCTCGGACGGCCTCAAGGGAGGGCGGAGGCCAGCGAAGATAAGCGTAAGTCTCTGAACGCCCTTGGTGTGGCACCCACTGCCCCCAGCGATCTCGCCGATGCCCGCTTTTCAGTCTCAGACCCTAGAACGATTTCAAAGGAAAAACCCCAGTGAGGTGTCGCGGTCTCCCTCCAAGCTCCCCATTGTGACTCGCAGAACAAGGCTCTGTTGTGCCGCGTGAACGTGAACTCGGGAGAATTCTGCGGGACCCAGAGGAGGAGGAAACTACGCACCGCGGGGAGCTTCTCGGGGCCCAGGGCCGGGCCGCGGCGACCTTCGCTGGCTCTGCAGGGCCCACGCGCTCAGCTCGCACCCTCGTCGGCGGGTCCGAGCGCCGCGGCCGGCAGTCTCGACTGGCGCCGGGCGGCCGAGGGCTCCTTCGGGATTGGAGCGTCTCAGCAGATTGCCAGTTCTAAATTGCTGGTTTCCTAAAAAGCGCTCTAATCCCGACGCTCGTTCCCCAGGCGCAGTTTCAATGACTGGCTGTACAGCTTAAAACTTTTTTCAAATTCCTGGTCTGCAATGAAGTTTGGGCGAAAAGGATTCTCTTTCTCAACAGGATTATATTTTATCATTGTTTTGTTTTTATACATTAAATTACCTATGATACTATTTTTGGTTACCAGAGGAGTATCAGAAGTTTTGCCCAAACCGTTTGATTATTGTAAATATTGCCTTTATCACTGGCGATGATCCTGAATCTTT
Organism: Pteropus vampyrus; assembly: GCF_000151845.1. Lineage (NCBI taxonomy): Eukaryota > Metazoa > Chordata > Mammalia > Chiroptera > Pteropodidae > Pteropus > Pteropus vampyrus. The sequence continues at coordinate 3,292,621 of NW_011888826.1, forward strand.
TAATTTCAAGGCCACCCCGGATCCACTCGTGCCGTATGGCCCGTGAAAGGCGTGGCGGTTGCTCCTACCTGCGCTGGCCTGCGAGGGGCGTTCTTCTGTTGCACTTATTGATCTTCGTTTCTCTTTTTCTTCCAAAGGTTTGCAGCACACTCTGTATTATTTGTGCCACAAATAATGGAGGGGCAGTCCCAGCATATGGCTTCTGTAGGCTTCATGTGACAAACAACAGCTTGATGTTTCTGTATCTGTATCTTCCATCCATTACCACTGATTTCATTCCCTCTACATTTATTTCCAGGCCCCGCTTATCTGAGCCTCTGGAAGAGCACTGGTTCTGCTGCTCTCCTGGCCACAGCCATGGAAAGCCCTGGATGGAAAAGCTCTGAGTGGACAGGGACCGTGGGACCCTGTGAGCAGGCTCCCTTTACTTGTATATCTCTCTGATTCTCTCTGCCACGACCCTGGAGCCACTTCTCTTTACATTATTTTAAGTATTCCAAGGGGTCCAAACAAATGAACTTCCAGGATCCCAGCCTGGCATTTATAAAACTAAGGGAAGGGTGACCAAAGAAAAACTTCTCAAAATAAGGATAGTTGATAGTCGCAGTCCAAAACAAAACAAAACAAAACAAAACAAAACAGGTTTCTGATAGCGCTAATGATATGGCTGTTTCTGGAAGACGAGCCCAGGGCCCCAGGATCACCCACTCAGCTCCTCGCAAGTCTGCAGAGCTTTACCATCCCGTCTGGCAGCTGCAGCCATACAGGGGTGTGAACTGCACAGGACCAGACTGAGGTGTGCTCTAAGTAGAAAACACACAGCCGATTTTATAGACTTAGTACCAAAAATGAATGCAAAACATATTAACGTTTCATATCAATTACATGTTTAATGATACTATTTTGGGTATTTGGAGGTAACCAAAATATATGATTAAAATCAATTTCACCTGCTTCTTTTCACTTTTTTTTTTTTTAACATGGCTATTAGAACATTAACAATGACATACATAGCTGGCATATTTACATTGGACATTGCTGCTCAAACAATGGGCTTATCTCTTGCCTTACAGGGTTGCCTCCTCCAGGGACCTTGCCTACTTCCTTGCAACCTTCCAGAACAAAAGTTCTCTGATTAGATCCCCCGCTTTCCACAGCCCTCCCACTCAATTCTACTCTGCACTCCGAGATAGTCACCTCATTCACAGCTAACTAAACGGATCATCACGATCAACCCCCTTCAGAAAGAACAGTCTCTACACATTGGCCTTACAAGCTAACTTTATCATTCAATAATCCCCAGGCCCTGACATAAGAATTATAACCTTATGTTATAACCACCATAACCCCATATCCATCTCAGGTCTTTTCCAAAGAAAACGTAACAAGCAGGATGACTATTAATTGCTGAACAATTAAGAGCCCTTTCCTACTGAGACAATCAATGCATCTGGCTGTACATACACGGAAGAATCACAGGTCACATGGAACCACCTTCTCTTCCACAGCTAGAGGATGTGGCTTGCCCAACACCACAGAGCTGAGGGGGAAGCAATGCTGACCCCAAGGACCAGGCATCTCGGCTCTAATCTTGTCTAGATTTCTACCCAATTTACATCTCTTTGGTGTCTATAAAGGAGGAGAATTAACTTTGCAGTCTCTCAGTGCTTATAAATATTAATCCTTTTACTATGACTTACACATAGGATGACTTTCCCTGCCTTTTAGGGGATACGATCCTGATAAATGACAAGAGACAGGGAGAGAAATAACAAGAGGATCGGAAGATTTGTCTACGTGACGCAGAACAGCTAGACCCTGGGAATATCCAAATGATCAGTTCCATCCACACCAAAAAAATCTGAAGAACAGATGAAATGTTTTAACATTTCATTCAAATGTCTGGACCTGGTATGAAAAGACAGCTGCAGATTTGTGAAAGTGGTGTAGTTATTGGAAAAGGCTGTAGGATACTAGATTTCTACCAACCACTGAGTGCAGCATAGTCTGGTGGAAGTTCCTGATGGTAGAAATGCAAGGAAATAGGCGGCAACACCCAAATACAGATGGCTCCTGCTAATTGACCATCTCTTTTTCCAAGTGGCCGAAAGCATTATTTCCAGAACACAGCACAGAGCAAACCATCTGCTAAGGTTCTGGGAGAGGCTTCAGTAGGTCATACATGGAGAGCACAGCAAAGCAGGCAGAACATAAGCATGGCCGTGGAACATGCCAGAGGTCACACAACACCTCATGCTAATTGCAAGGGACGTGAGGGACTGCTGCGGTGACAGATGTCTACTGGGCCTCTGCCAGGTCTTCGTTGTCCCCATGCCTTGGGAACTTGGACATGTTGCCTTGCTGTCTGTTTCCTGTCACCAGAGGTCTATAGCTTTTCCCAAAAAAGTATTTCAAGGAATAGTCTCTCATATTAAGAGTGTACAAGCAGACACACCCCAGGGACAAGGATTACAATGCACAGTAAGCAACTATTTCATTTTCCAAAGGCTTGAAGAAAATGAAACTTTTCAGATCTTTTCAAACTTTTCTTTCAGGTGTGAAGTTTTGTTTTAAATGCTTGAAAGGCCTGAGTTTTCTTCATAAACATAAACCGTGCATCACTAGGTCAGACCAGTGGGACACCTGATCTCTTCCCTCACTGGCCATGCCACTAAGGGGTCTGGCAGTCACCTCCTCTTGTCTTCAATGTGTCTCTCAGAACTGAAAAGTTAGCTTGCACTTTACATCATGTAAAACAAGAATTACAGATGAGTAAGCCATACAATACAAAAATACATATAGCCAATTCCCAGAGATTTCAAATAACTTGCCAGCAAGGTGCTTTTCAATGCAAAACAATAATCCAGAGTCCACGCCCCCAACTCTCATACTCTGGGCCACCATTCACCTGCTCTGTTCACCCAGGTTTAATACCAGACAACCCAAGAGCCCCCCAGAATGACTCAAACTAGCAATCTTAAGTCTGCTCACCCTGCCTTGCTGTTTCCACCCATGGAAACCACAAAAAAAGGCTCTTATCCACATCTATCCCCTCACTCTGCCCCCTAACTTCTCCTGGTGATTTCCCTTGTGGCCTGCCCCCTCCTCTGGGAACTGTAACATTCTTTTCAATGGTGAGCATCTCCTGACCTATTGGCCTCACCATACCTAACCTAAGTAATAACAACACCTATTAAACCACAGTCACCTCTGAACACTCCCCATTAATTCCTGTATGACCACAAAACAACGATTAACATTTGGAAATTACATCTATCTGATCTTCAGACCCCGTTTGAGTTTTGCCAGTCGTCTCAATAATGTCCTTTAGAACAAAAAGATCCAGATGAGAACCAGACATCACATTTAGTTATTAGGTCTCTTAGCATCATTTAGACTGGCGCAGTTCCTC
>NW_011888826.1:3296082-3301546 GCF_000151845.1 Pteropus vampyrus
CACAGCTAGAGGATGTGGCTTGCCCAACACCACAGAGCTGAGGGGGAAGCAATGCTGACCCCAAGGACCAGGCATCTCGGCTCTAATCTTGTCTAGATTTCTACCCAATTTACATCTCTTTGGTGTCTATAAAGGAGGAGAATTAACTTTGCAGTCTCTCAGTGCTTATAAATATTAATCCTTTTACTATGACTTACACATAGGATGACTTTCCCTGCCTTTTAGGGGATACGATCCTGATAAATGACAAGAGACAGGGAGAGAAATAACAAGAGGATCGGAAGATTTGTCTACGTGACGCAGAACAGCTAGACCCTGGGAATATCCAAATGATCAGTTCCATCCACACCAAAAAAATCTGAAGAACAGATGAAATGTTTTAACATTTCATTCAAATGTCTGGACCTGGTATGAAAAGACAGCTGCAGATTTGTGAAAGTGGTGTAGTTATTGGAAAAGGCTGTAGGATACTAGATTTCTACCAACCACTGAGTGCAGCATAGTCTGGTGGAAGTTCCTGATGGTAGAAATGCAAGGAAATAGGCGGCAACACCCAAATACAGATGGCTCCTGCTAATTGACCATCTCTTTTTCCAAGTGGCCGAAAGCATTATTTCCAGAACACAGCACAGAGCAAACCATCTGCTAAGGTTCTGGGAGAGGCTTCAGTAGGTCATACATGGAGAGCACAGCAAAGCAGGCAGAACATAAGCATGGCCGTGGAACATGCCAGAGGTCACACAACACCTCATGCTAATTGCAAGGGACGTGAGGGACTGCTGCGGTGACAGATGTCTACTGGGCCTCTGCCAGGTCTTCGTTGTCCCCATGCCTTGGGAACTTGGACATGTTGCCTTGCTGTCTGTTTCCTGTCACCAGAGGTCTATAGCTTTTCCCAAAAAAGTATTTCAAGGAATAGTCTCTCATATTAAGAGTGTACAAGCAGACACACCCCAGGGACAAGGATTACAATGCACAGTAAGCAACTATTTCATTTTCCAAAGGCTTGAAGAAAATGAAACTTTTCAGATCTTTTCAAACTTTTCTTTCAGGTGTGAAGTTTTGTTTTAAATGCTTGAAAGGCCTGAGTTTTCTTCATAAACATAAACCGTGCATCACTAGGTCAGACCAGTGGGACACCTGATCTCTTCCCTCACTGGCCATGCCACTAAGGGGTCTGGCAGTCACCTCCTCTTGTCTTCAATGTGTCTCTCAGAACTGAAAAGTTAGCTTGCACTTTACATCATGTAAAACAAGAATTACAGATGAGTAAGCCATACAATACAAAAATACATATAGCCAATTCCCAGAGATTTCAAATAACTTGCCAGCAAGGTGCTTTTCAATGCAAAACAATAATCCAGAGTCCACGCCCCCAACTCTCATACTCTGGGCCACCATTCACCTGCTCTGTTCACCCAGGTTTAATACCAGACAACCCAAGAGCCCCCCAGAATGACTCAAACTAGCAATCTTAAGTCTGCTCACCCTGCCTTGCTGTTTCCACCCATGGAAACCACAAAAAAAGGCTCTTATCCACATCTATCCCCTCACTCTGCCCCCTAACTTCTCCTGGTGATTTCCCTTGTGGCCTGCCCCCTCCTCTGGGAACTGTAACATTCTTTTCAATGGTGAGCATCTCCTGACCTATTGGCCTCACCATACCTAACCTAAGTAATAACAACACCTATTAAACCACAGTCACCTCTGAACACTCCCCATTAATTCCTATATGACCACAAAACAACGATTAACATTTGGAAATTACATCTATCTGATCTTCAGACCCTGTTTGAGTTTTGCCAGTTGTCTCAATAATGTCCTTTAGAACAAAAAGATCCAGATGAGAACCAGACATCACATTTAGTTATTAGGTCTCTTAGCATCATTTAGACTGGCGCAGTTCCTCAGTTTTTCCTTAGCTTTCATGAAATTGACCTTTGGAAGATTACAAGTCATTATTTTGTAGAAAGTCTTTCAATTTGGGTCTGTCTGATGTTTTTTTCTAATGATTAGGCTCAGGGTCTGCATCTTTGCTAGAACATCTCTGCATATTTGCTAGAACAGAAGTTATGCTACATCCTTCTCAGTATATTCTAATAGGTCATGTCAATATCAGTTCAACTCATTATTTTGGTCACTTGATGAAGTTGGTATTTGCCAGGTTTTTCCACTGAACAGTTACTCTCCTTCTAATTATTAAGTATTTTGTGGGGAGAAATTTTTAAAAGATAAATTCAGTTTATTTAAACTAAACAAAAAAAAAAACCAGTTCATCCATTTCTCTTGCCCATCCCCCATTCCCACCTCTGACAACCACCAATCCATTCTCTGTATCTATGAACTTGTTTTATTTATTTACTTATTTTTAGATTCCACATAGAAGAAAGATATGGAATTTGTCTTTCTCTGTCTTACTTATTTCATTTACCATAATCCCCCTGACGTCCACCCATGTTGTCAAAAGTGGCAAGATTTTGTTCTTTTATGGCTAAAATTCCTTGTATATACATACCACAGTTTCTTTATCCATTCATCCATCAGTGGACACAGGTTGTTTTCATAGCTTAGCTATTGTAAACAATGCTTCAGTAAACATGGGGTGCGGATATCTTTTCAAGTTAGTGTTTTCATTTTCTTCAGATAAATGTCCAAAAATGGAATTGCTGGATCACATGGCAGTTCTATTTTTCATTTTCGAGGAACTTCCATACTGTTTTTCATAGTGGCTGCACCGGTTTATGTTCCCACCAATAGCGCACAAGTGTTCTCTTTTCTTCACATCCTCCATACACTTGTTATTCCTAGTTTTTTTGATAATAGCCATTCTAACAGGTGTGAAGTGATATTTTATTATGGTTTTGATTTGCATTTCCCTGATGCTTAATAATTTTGAACATCTTTTCATGTACCTGTTGGTCATTTGTATGTCTTCTTTGGAAAAATATCTAATCAGATCTTCCTATTTTTTAATAGAATTTGTGTGTGTGTGTGTGTGTGTGTGTGTGTGTGTGTTTATTTATTTGCTAATGAGTTGTATGATTTCTTCATTTTTTTAAATATTAGCCCCTTATCAAATATGCGATTTGCAAATATTTTCTCCCAATCAGTAGATTACCTTTTCATTGTTTTGGATGTTTCCTTAGTTGTGCAGAAGCTTTTTGTTTTGATGTAATCACACTTGTTTATTTTTGCTTTTGTTGCTTTTGCTTTTGGTGTCAGATTCTTTGTATTCCTACGGTATCGATTGTAACTTCTCTTCTTTCATTTCTGATTTTATTTATTTGAGTCCTCTCTTTTTTTCTTGGAGAGTCTAGCTAAAGGTGTGTCAATTTTGTATATTTTGCCAAAGAACCAGCTTAGTTTTATTGATCTTTTCTATTGTTTTTCAGTCTCTATTTATTTCTGCTCTAATCTTTGCTATTTCCTTCTTTCTGTTAACTGTGGTCTTCATTTGTTCTTTTTCTAGTTGTTGAGGTGTAAAGTTAGGCTGTTTATTTGAGACTTTTCCTGTTTCTTGAGGTAGGTGCTTATTGCTGTGAACTTCCCTCTTAGAACCACTTTTTCTGCATCCCTTAAATTTTGATATGTTACACTTCCATTTTTCTTTGTCTCAGGGTCTTTTTAAATTTTTCTTTTGATTGCTCCTTTGACCTATTGGTTGTTTAGTAGCACTTTGTTTAATCTCCATGTATTTGTGAATTTTCCAGTTTTCTTTGCGTAATTAACTTCCAGTTTCATACCATTGTGGTCAGAAAAGACGCTTAATATGATTTCAGTCCTCTTAAATTGTTAAAATGTGTTTTGAGGCCCAATATATGATCTATCTTAGAAAATCTTCCATGTACACTTGAGAGGAATGTGTATTCTGTTGTTTTCTGATAGAATGTTCTGTAAATATCTAAGTTCATTTGGTCTAATGTGTCTCTTAAGGCTGATGTTTCATTATTGGTTTTCTGTCTGGTGATTTATCCATTGTTGTAAGTTGAGTATTAGTCTCCTACTAATCTTGTATTGCTGTCTATTTCTCCCTTTAGGTCTGTTAATATCTGCTTTATATATTTAGGTTCTCGTATGTTGGGTGCATAAATATTTACAAATGTTATATCTTCTTGTTCGATTGACCCTTTTATCATTATGTAATGCCTTTTTAAATCTCTTATTACAATCTTTGTTTTAAAGTTTATTTAGTCTGATATAAAACAAATTTGTCTTCCAGGAGAAATTTTATAACTATACAACTATCCTGTTTCTCAACTAACTTTCAGTTTACATATTAGCATAAACTCATGGCGTCTATTTTATTCCATAGCTTATAATCTGTTACCTATAATTCATTCTAATATTAGTCTTATTCTTTATTCTATACTCAAATTGACCTAGATTTGGCAAGTGGGAGTTCCTTAAAAGTGGCTTCAGTGCCTTTTGACAGGTCTCATCATTTTTTGAACATTTCTTACTTTCTGTCTCAACAATTTCATCTTGTACTTTCCTTGCCCCGGCCTTGGAATTGGACATTTTCCCAAGGAATTCTGTGTGTTTTTTTTTTTTTTTTTAAAAAGGAGAATGGTATTTAGAAGTTAAGATCTAGCAATGGATATGTTCCTTTTTATTGGGGTACTGCTGTTCTCAGGCCCTCTTGGTGAGCAGAACAAGGGAATGGAAGGATACACTTGCATGCACGCACGCACACACACACACACAACATTTATATTTATTTCTGTCTATAGCTCCATTACATGTGATTTTATCATTGGAGAAGGAGATGATAAGGGAGATGCTGCCACTAGGTTTGGGATCATGAGGATTTGAGTCTTTCCTGGCTTTTGTTTGTTTATTGGTTAGTTGGTATATTAATCTGCTAGGGCTAATATAACAAAATACTCCAGGTCGGGTGGCTTAAGCAACATAAATTTATTTTCTCACAGCCATAGAGGCTAAGCCTGAAGTCAAAGTGTCAGCAGGGTTGGTTTCTCCTGAGACCTCTCTCCTTAGATAGTAGATGGGCAGTCTTCACCCTGTGTCCTCACATGGTCTTCTCTTGGTCTGTGTGTTATGTCCTAACCTCCACTTCTTATAAGGACACCAGTTACATCAGAACAGGGTCCATCCATATGACCTAACTTTAACTTAAATATCTCTTTAAAGGCCCTATCTCCAAATACAGTCACATTGTGAGGTACCGAAGATTAAAGCTCCAACATATGAGCTGGGGTGGGGTTTGGGATAAAACTCAATCAATGACAGTCAATTTACCAGAAAAATCATCATGCAATTTAGCATAGGTCTCTATGTTCTAAATCAATGACATCAGGCTTAAACAAAACAAATGAATAATAATAAACATTTTTAGAAGAAACAAGCAAGATCATAATTCCCTCCCTGTAGTGGGGAATTCAGTGGGGAAGCCCAATCTAAATTGTGCCCTCGGTTCACGACCTCCTTCCCTTCTAGGCCATTCCCA
>NW_011888826.1:3302575-3307736 GCF_000151845.1 Pteropus vampyrus
TGGAAAGATCAAGTAATTGGAGTAAGAACTTAGTTTAACAATCAGAGGAACTTCAACCTATGTTCTTTGAGTAAACCATCCCAAATCTTCATATTGATACGGGAGATTCCACAAACCATCATATTTGCCTTTTGTTTTATTTTGCCCACTGGAGTAACATCCAGCCTTCAAAGCCAGCCCTTATCCTGGAGATGTATTTGCCATTCCTCCTGCATCTCAGCGAGTCAGCCATCGTGGTAAGCAGCAGTTTGTGGGGCACACCACCCAGGACGACACGACCGCTGTGCACCTTCCCTCATGAGTGAAAATGCACTGCATTTTCTCCCCAGGTATTGTTCTCTTTCCCTTCACCAGCTTCTCAGTCTGAGTTATGTTGAAAGTTTTAGAAAGACTTTGAGAGGTCAAAAACAGAATGGTTCCCCTTTCTCTAGCAAAATGAGGCATTCCTTGCATTTCCTTGAATTTTCTTCTTCCCCTTCTACCTCTTCCTCTTCTCCTTTCATATTATCTACTGAGAATTTCCCATGACTTCAGTCCTTTTTGAGTAGTGTCTCATTTAATGCTCACACCAGTCCTATGAAGTCTCACTCTTTCCATTAAAAACCAGAAGCCGAGTTTAGTGAATTCAATAACTTTTCCAAACTTCAGCCCCTGCCAAGGGATAACCAGGCCCCTGTCCCTGCCAGACGTGCCTGCTTGGACACTGACCATAGGTCTCCACCCGTCCTTCACCTCACACTTCCCAGCCCCCACCATCAAATTCCAGCTCCTCAATCCACAAGACTCTGCACGACTGACCGCAGGAACTTCTTAAAGCATCTTTGTGTCGTTCCTCTCCCGGCCCCGCTGACATGGTCAGTGCCTCTTCACTGATCACTAGATGAAATCACAGTTCCTCGCCTGGATATTCAAGCCACACAATCTGGCCTCGACCAGCCCTGTCCTCTTTACTTCCTAGACTTTCCTTAACCTCTCTCCATGGCTGATGCATTTTCAAAACATCTTGCCCAGACATTATACTCTCTCTTACACACACACATGCACACCTCCCTACACAGACACATGTCTACATGCACACAGATAAACACACATGTAAAATACCACACGCACGCATCCCTGCATAGCCACATTCCTGCATAAACACATGCAAACATCTGTACACATAACACACTCCTACATATACATCCTTACCCACACACTCCTGAGCACACACACACATTCTACACACACAAATGTCTTTACACATATACCCAGCACACACACATATGCATACATGCATATCCCTATACACATACTCCCCTACATACACACACCCCTACACACAAATATCATTCCTATACTCACACCCCTAAGTACATACACACACACCTACGCACGCACACACACCTTATACACACGTGCACCACCAGGCCAATATCAGAATAAGGATGAAAAGTGGGAGAAACTAAGGCTACATTTTATAATTTAATAATTACAATAATGAGACCAAGGGAAATTTTCTTGGTTAAATTTTTGTTTTTAAATAATGAGATTTGGAAATAAATGTATACTGAGAGGAGAAAAATCAATCGAGGAAAGGTAATCAAGAAGTTTTTGTGCAGAGGAGACATTTTAGACAACCTAAACAAGACAGTGTAAATAATCTCAATTTTAAAAAGCAGAAAAAGAAGACACCTTTGTGTCTTCATTTTGTATGTATTTGTTTTGCTTTTTAAAGGATTATGGAATTGAAAGGATTGAATTTGTTTTGCTTCATCACAGTGAGAAAGTTGCCATCTCATTTAATGTGAAGGTTTTTTTTTTTTAAATTATTCAATTACTTGTGAGTTTTTGGAATACATCACTTTTGTATAGCTCAAAGGCTAACGAGGCTTTTTTCAGTTGAGCAAGTATATCCTAGCTTCGAGAAAACAATGATAAAACAGAAATTCAATCAAGAGATATTTTCCTCATACCATTTATTATCAACAAGTTAAGAAGGAGGAACTACTAGAGTTTTGAGAATTCAGGTATCGGGTTTGACTTGATGCTTGCTTATACCATCTGGATTATCATCATCTACATGCCTAAGTTAAATTTCACTTCGAAAGGACTTATAGCAGATACCTATATATTAGGACAAAGACAGCTTGTTATCCTCAAATCTATGTGCTTAATATTTATGAGGAGAAAAGTACCATGCACAATAAAACCATTTCCGATGTGTCAAGTTTTACAGTGAGTCATGGGTCTGTCTAACCAGATAAATGTGACAGGACATCCTGTAGTCGCTGTGCAATTTTTCCAATGCTTCTCATTTTTTCTTTTTTCTCTTGAGTTTCGCATGAGAAACAAAAGCAACCAAATTTTAACCAAATACTAAAACATGCTGTAATTATAGTTGCAATTGTATACGAAAAGAAATTTTAAAGGTTTCGTTGGAAGAGTACTGTATCTGATAACATTCCTGCAAAATAGGTTTCTATTTTAGAAGAAAATCCCTTTCTATTGCTTTTTTCCGTTTGTTCTCTTCTCTCCCCCCACTCTTACTCTTGCCATATTCTTGGTTTTGGTGGTTACTTTTTGCTTTCACTGGGAAATAAGGAACTTCTCTGAAAGGCTAAAGGACATACAGTTTGTTTTGGTGACATGCCATTTCATAATGAATTCCCACATCTACTTTAAAATGATTTTATATTTCTTCCCAATAGAATGATGAAAGAAGCATCAGATCAAGCAGATAGCAGCATCCTGGGCCACCAGTTAAATGGTTGAGGATTCACAAAAATACAACGAAAGTCAGTGAACATGTGTGTATAAAAAGGATAAACAATTAAGAAACTCACATATTATTTAGGTTTTACTGAAAGAATAGAATTCATGGTTTCTTTAGCTAATGATGACGACAATGATCCATAGTAAACATTAACTAATTAAGCTGTATGTGGTTTTTACAAATGTCCTCAAATCTCTTAAGCATTATATATCATACCAAGAGGTTATATCTAACTCAAGTTAAAACAGAACTCAAGATATAACCCAAAGGATAAACATGTAAGGAGTTGAACTTGATCAAACATTTAGCTGTAGTTGTTAATATATTTACACAAAGGTAATGCATGACTTTGATAATTATTCTTTCCTGCCATATACTGGCTGTGTGATATCGACAAGTTGGGTCAATCATAGTTATAGCTTTCGTTTTCATTTTATTATTAATCCTATCGCTAGTTTATTAACCATTTCAACATCATTTGTTAGCTAGGCCACTGTTTCTTGATTAGAGCATTGCAAGGTGTGCGAGATGTATACATTCATGGAAAAGTGGGAAACAGAATCCAGTTTTCAGAAAGCCCATCACATCTTTGAATTTTCCTCCTTCTTGACAGAGGAGTTCTGCCAGCGATGGTCTTGGACTTAAAACCTGCTGCTCTGGCAAATGCAGCCTGAATCCTGCAGCTGCTTTCAACAGAGCCTTGGGGAGTAGAGGTGGGGGCAGTGTTTTTCATTCCTGTTTCCAAACTTACGTCATACATATGTTATGACACAGGTCATACATACACATATATATACAAGTGTGGCCTCTTCAAGTGTATTTAAGAAATTGTCCTAAAATTGGATTTTTTTTTCCTCAAGCTGTCTTTAGCCTAAAGTGATTAGGTTACTATAGCTTTATTAATTCTCAACCATTTTCTGAACCTATTTCTTTGGGGCATCTTTTCTGTAGGGTTAAACTAGGTACTGCCAGAGGAATAAGTAAAAATTAACAAATTATCTATCAAGACTACTTGTACTCTCTCAGGAAGGTGCCTTTTTCAGCCATGTACTTTGGCAGTATTCTAAACTTTCAGGTTCAGATCACAAAATGTTCACATGTAAAGAACTTTAGAAGATTTGGTATTGGATTCTCATCACTGTAAGGCTTTCTTTCTTTCCATTAAACAGAAGCATCTTGTTCAGCTGGTTTATAAAAGTCCACAATAGTTGGTGAAGGTTTAAGCTCCTTTATACTAATAATCTTCTTACCAATTCTTTTGTATGCAAATGCTCCTCAAGTAATTTTCCTTATTGAAACGAAAAGCTGCTTCTGATTGTCCTAAGCAAATTGTTGCCACATACTGCTCAATTAATTTCTCCGGGTCACAGTGAATTATTTTCTTAGATAAAATGCCCTCAACTGGTAATGAAAGTCTTCAGAGTAAGTCTTAATGTCAGAAGCAGAGAATCTGAAATCTGGAATTTGCTACAGATGCTATGATGATCAAGCTTTGAGTTTAAAAATGAGGAAACCAAGGTTTCATAGCTAATAAATGGTGGAGCTAGGGCTGAACTTGAGATCTTATAATTCCTATATAAAGTTCATTCTATCAGAGAAAGTCCATTTTTATTGCCAGCTGACATTCCAGAAAACTTAGGCTTTTTTTTTATACATAAAAACATAAAATTATTTTGTTTATAAGATTAATTTTTAATACATGGAAAAATTTGTGCCTCTGTGCTAGGCACAAAAATATAAAGATGACTAAGACACTGTCCTCAACCTAAAGAAGCTCTGGGTCCTCCTTGACCTGCCAGTGGAATACTGATCTGGGATGTGGCCACATGCCATCAGCATTTGAAGCAGAGGATGGACAGATGAGGTGGGTCATCATTAAACAATGGCAGGGAGACCAAGGGATGCGCCCTGGTTCTGCCTCAGTAGACCTGAGTTGAATCTTAGCTCCCCTTTCACTAGTTATGTGACCTTGAGCAAGTCTCTTAATTTCTCTTTATCACACTTTTATCATTCGTAGAATGAGGGTTGTAGTTTGCCATGTCAGTGTGCTTTTCAGGGCTAAATGACATAAAATATATAATGTACCTTGAACAATGCCTAGCACTTGATAAATATTAGTTATCTTCCCCACTGTTGAAAAGTGGGAGTGGACGTCACACCTGCCCTCTCTACCTCAAAGACTTGGTATAAGACGGAATAAAACAATGTATTCTGAAATAACTTTTAAAATAGTATTATTATATTTCTTTTACTATAACATTATCACAAGTACCATCTTACTCCTTATTTCTTTCCAGCTCAAGCATTCCAACTGCTTAAAGAAAACCCATTTGTGTGACCCTAACCACCTTCCAAAAGATACAACGCCCAGAGTAACTAAGAGGTAGGATGTAATTACCATATATA
>NW_011888826.1:3308826-3315300 GCF_000151845.1 Pteropus vampyrus
CAGTTCAGTCAAAACTCTCCTGCTGGCTAGTAAGGTAAATAAATACACAGAGTCTTAAATTCTAACTTTATTATCGTGACTTTTTCCTCTTGTAATTTTGAATCCTACCTACAGTCAAATCTGAGGAATCCTTAAGTACGAACCAAATATTACATCCCACAAGACAGTTGTATTTTTAGAATAGCAATATTCTCAGAGCTTAACAATAACTAATCAAAATAAACAGGACTTCTGAGGAACAGACACACATAAACTATTTAGATCAACAGAAAGACACACCCAGAATCAGAGAAAACCATAAACCTACCCTGGATGAACTCTATCTTTAAAGTATGGTTGAGATTTTACTGAGTGACCTATGAGAATACTCTGCATTTTCTGGACTTTTCTGGAGGCAGAGATGGAGTGAAAAATGACTACAGTGAAGCCGTGAAGGTCTCCTCTAACGCTTTGGCTGGGCACGAGACATCACTGGCTTGTGGGTCTGACATGCTCTGTGAAGACAAGGAAATGAGGTTCATATTAAAGCACACTGACACCTCTGCACGTATAATCGGAACCTACAGATGCCTATGAAATACTCCTCATCTCACAGCAATGGTGGCATGTATGTACAAGAAGAGGTACATACATATCGGGCTGGCTCTACAGAGAACTAGAAGGATTCCATTGATGCCTCCTTCTAGGGCAAAAGACAGAAGTAGCATGTGAGGCAAAATTCATTCAAAGGCAGTATAGACTGAAAAACAACATTCAAGATGGTCACCAAACTAAATATAGACATACATACATAAAAATCACCCAACATTGGTCAATTCAGATAAAGAATGTTATCAGAATATAAAATCATTATCAGCTTCACATAAGCATCCTCATCTGGCTGTGTCTTCACCCCACAGCTATTATCGAATTGGTTTTTAGAACTGAATTCAGCACGCCCTCTTGCTTCTGGCCCATCGGAGATACTCGGTGAATGGAGACATGGGCTAACAGAAAGAGTCAATAGATAAACAAGAGATGACAGCACTAGCCAGAGCGGACAAGGCCCCTGACAGTTCACCGTAAAAGGTTATGATGGACACATAGAATGACATAAAGCTCTGTCCACATAGAATGACATAAAGCTCTGAGAAAAAGGCTGGGTTTGTTTTCACACTGGGAAAGCAATGTATCACTTTCACATTCACAATTTTAACTATTTTGCTGTCATGTCTGTGACAGTGGCCAAGGCAGCAGCACAGTGCCAGGGGCCTCAGACACGATGGCTGGCTGGCATCACGCAGCAGCAGGGGTCTCCCTTACATGAGTAGTGGTGTTTTCTCTTTGACAGCAGATCCTAAGAGCATCTATCTGCACACTTATCACCTGGACCCATGAGTTTGGACACACACATACTTCAATACCTTCCTGGACACCCACGGCGACACCGCTGTACTACACAGCGCCTGAGAGTCGCCAAACCAATTTGACCATGAACACTTTTTCCATGTAATAGCTATTAGTATTTGACACACATTTAGATAAATTTGTGCATAAACAATATTTTGTGAAAATTACTAACATTTTCCCACAGTCCAAAAGGGTTTTTATGATTTTCCTTTTTTACTTATTCATTCCCTGGTATCTATAACCATTTGTGCTAAAGTCACCCCTCTGGCTGAACAGAGGTTTGATTTTTTCAATCTTACCACTTTACCCACACACGCACATGTACAACCTTGGAGCTGGAGGCGCCCACGGTGAGAGTAGAAATGAGCCTGAGCCCCAGATGTGAGTGGTAGAGAAGAGATGGAGGGAGAAGGGATAGAAGGGGGACAGCGCTGTCTCTAAGAAGGGGGAGAACCTCTGCTGAGGTCAGATCCCAGGCCCTAAGAAGCAGGTGAGCCTGGCCAGAGCTTTGGGACCAGAACCTAGTCCACTGGGCCAGCCCTCCTCCCAGACTCCTGGAACTCACGTTCTCACAGTACGTAACCACTTCAGCTGGCCTTTGCTTTCTAGAAGTTGAGGAGGAGGAGAGTGTAAGAGAAGACAAAGCACCGCAGCTGAGCATTCATTTATCCACACCGCATATACACCCACGGCCCAGCCCACCTGAGCAGGACGCCGGTCCAGCCTCTGAGACTGGGGTAGATGGCCTTTGTTCACTCTTGGATGTGATTAGTAGGGCAGCATCTTCCAGAATGAATTAAGTCATACAGACAGCTTTCAAGACCAATGTCTGCAGGAGGCACCCCTCCACTTCCAGAGCAACAGGGCAGGTTTGCCCCGGGGCGGGAAGAAGGGGGATGTCTCTTTCTGCAGCCCCTCCTGACCCAGCACCTCCCTCAGGCTCCAGCTCCTGCTTCCACGGTGCACTGACTTCCTTCCCCCAAAGTCACCTCTCTTCACGACGTCCTGGGTAGCACATGACCTCTTACCCCTCTGCCTTCATCCAAACTGCCACAGTCTTAACACATTTCACTTTAGTGACACTCCAGCCAAAAATGCATAGCCCGAATCTAATTATGAGGAAATATCACATAAACCTCAATTTAGAGAATTCTACAGTCACTGGTGTGTACTTAAAAAAAAGTCAGCACTGTGAAGCTCAAAGAAGACTGGGTAACTTCTAAATTAAAGGGAGACCAAGGACACGGAAAAACAAAATGCAAAGCATGACCCGGGACTTTTTTTGTTATAAAGTGTATATTTGGGACAATTGCCAACATTTGAATATGTTCTGTAGGTTAATTAATAGTGTTGTATTAATGTTAGTTTCCAGATAAGAGAAAGTTTCTGTTTTTAGAAAATATACACCGAAGTATTTAGGAGTAAAGGGACATCATACCTGGAACTTACTCTCAGACAAGGTTATAGATAGAACACAAATGTGGTCAAATGTTAACAGTGGGAGAAGCTGGCTGAGGGATACCTGGTGATTTTTTCTGCTATTTTTGGAACTTTTCTCTAAACCTGAAATTATATTAATATGAAAAGCTAAATACATGAGGTCCTAAATACCACAAAAGCAGCTAGAAAATAAATTTGGTACCTCAAGAATTAGAACCGGGACAGGGCAGGGACTCGGGTCCTGAGACCAGCTCGGTATGAGGGGCTGGGCGTCCTCACTGAAAAGTAGGAAAGCAGAAAGTAGGCAAGGAGGGAAATATGGCACCGGGGCCTCCTCCCTCGGGGAGAAAACAGAAACGAAGTCATAAGCAATTATTCCTCTGACCTTCTGGACACTCCCCAGGAGACCTCAGAATCCCCCAATGTGACTATGATTTATTTATTTTTTATGAATAGTTTAACATTTTGGTCTAACTACCATGTGGCACAATCTTGTATATCACTGAGTGACAAATTAACTTTGTTGTAATTTGATAAGATTTCAATTCTAATTATGTTATTGATGTTATTACCATTATTTGGCTCAGCTTTAACCATTTCTTGTTCAGGTGGCTCGGCTGTTCCTTTATAATGTAGAAGAATTGGGAAGAACGTGGCCTGCATGTACTCCTGTTTGCTTTCAGGCTCACTGAGCTGTTTCTGTGGTATGTCAGGCTGAGAAGCCCCAACTTTGTAGAAGGCATCACAAACTCAGGGTACAACCTCAGGCTTTGCTGTCAGTCAGACGGACAGAAAGGGGTTCAAATCCAGCGGGGACCATTTCGGCGAGGTGAATTTGGGCAAGTCACCTATCCCTCCAGAGACCCCTTCCATATCTATAGAATATAGAAAATAAAACCTGGTTGGCGTGAGGATTGACTGGAGGCTTTAACTAACATGACCTGCCCAGTTCCTGAGCGGTAGTTGTGACAGAAAGCCTCAGAAACCACTCTCTTCTCAATGAACTCTGCATGAACCAACTCTCTCGTTTTTCTCCGTGAAATGCTACATCCCTCCAGTAAAGAGAACCTTCACTTTCTACAACACTTACTTTTCCAAAAGCCAGTGGTTTTTATGTCAGTTTGTGCCTGCTACTACAAATAGGCAATTTAATTAAATAAAAACTTTAAAAATATGAGTGAAAACATTGCTTCTATGTAAAACATGTTGAATATTTGAAAAGTCACAGGTAAATGGTAAAAGCAAATAATTCTGGTGAATTAGGTGTGGGTGAAGCAGCTAGAAGATAAGAGATTGTGGGTGACACGGCTTTGGGGCCTTCTTCTGCTTCCACAAAGGTGTAACCGGAAATCAGATATGAAGTTTCATGAGTGTCATTTAGGTAAGAAAGATGACACAGAACACCAAGCAGGGGACTCGTGCTATGAAGAAACACCATGGCATTACATCAGATACTGACAGTGATTGAATATACTTTAGGTTGAAGTTCAAGTAAAATGTTTAAGGTACATTTACATCATTTTTATGATTCCCTGATTTTAAACAACTTTTCGATTCATCAGTCCCAAATGTGTCAGATGAGAGGCCTTCTAGTGTGTTTTACTGAAACACCGGTGATGGGCAGAAACCCATTTGCTTGGCACACATACCCCAAATCCCCCCAGGATGTTTGGCTGGGGCTTTCACAGCGGCTCCCAATCTTGGCTGCTCATTGGAACCACCAGAGAGCTTTAAACTTCTGATGACTCGGCCCCCTTTCTCCACTCCCCTCAACTTTAATTACATTATCTGGGTAGGGCCCGGGCAGGTAAGTGCCACTGCTCTGTATTACTTGCTACTTGGGCCTCAGAAATCAGATCTGCAGCCAAGTTTGTAAGAGTCAGATGGAGAGTCTCAGCCTCCATTGTATCCCTTCAGGCAAGACCAACCAAGAGGCTTGTGAAGACAATACCTAAGGGTTCCTGAGTGGGGCTGAGGAGTCTGAACCCCTAGAAGGCAGCTCCCAGACAAATGGAAGGGGCACCAGGGACAGTCCATACCATGGTAGTGGGAAGGGCTGCAGGTCAGATGGCGAGGTGGGTAGGCCAAGGTGAGAGCGTGTGCGGAGAGGGACCAAATTCGGCTGCAAGTTCATGGTCAGGCATGTGATGATGAAGGTCTGTACTGAAACACAATTTCCTTGAGGTCAGAGATTTCATTTTCCTCCCAATGGGTGATAGACAGTGTGTTCTTATGCACAGTTGATTCTCATTATTGGCAGTAGTTACGGCCTAATAAGTCACCACAATGAATTAGCTGATACTGAACCACTGTTCCTAGGACGAATACAGGGTTAGGTTGCTGTGAGTCTCTGGCTACCATATTTTCATCAATTGCTTTATAGATAACCTTGTTTTATGTGTACCTCTGCTTAAAGAAACCTTATTTAATAGATAATAGATATTGTTGACTCAGCAAGACTGAACTCACAGCCAACAGCACCATAATACATGCCTGCACGAAGCTCTCTAACACATATTTCCTCCGTAAGACATCTTGCAGCCTTCTTGTGCTTAGCATGACACTCAGGGGTAGAAAACAGTGAAATCACCAACAAAATGCACAAAAATGCAAAAATCATGGCATTACACAGATCACAAAAAGGACACACACTTATAGTACAAGAACTAAAAGAAGAAGGTAGAGCATTGCCTTGTTTGCCTTAGCCGGGAATGTGAGCATAGAGAAACTCGAATTTTCACCACTGTGCTCATGTCCATGAATGACTGTGAGGTGCTGTGAGTACTGATTTGGGGGTTACAAATATATTTTAGTGAGTAGGTGGATTTGCAAATGTGAAATCTGAAAAAAATGAGGATGGACTGTACATAGTTGATGCCATTTCCATTCTTTCCTCCTGTCCTCCTCACTCACGTCTCTCACCTGCAAAGCCTGCTTACCCTGTCAAGGGCTCTTTGCTGATTGGCAGCCTGCCTCTGATCACTCCGTTCTGTACTCAGTTCTCAACAGAGAAGACTGTTGAGACAACTCAGCCCATCAATCAAGGAATCAATCCATCAATACTAATGAGGTATTTTAAAGCACTTAAAAAGACTTTTGGGAGGTACAGTGGGAAAGAGTAAATATAAGAAGCAATGTCTTCCAAAGAGAGCTTTACTATATACTACTGAGAGAAAATTAACATGTGAAACAAAGGCAGACATGCTAAAAGTACCTAAGTCTACTTAAAAATGAATGTTGCCCACTCGAATGAATGAAGTGATGAACTTGGCTCTAGATGAATGAAGTGATGAACCTGGCTAGGATACCTGTGTGTGAGGAGTTAGATGTGGTGCAGCTGGCTGTAAGGCCAGCTCTGATGCTGCTTTCTCAGAAACATTTTACGAAAAACATAGGACATTCCAGATGTATTAACCACCACCAAACATTCGTGCCCCATTTTTTATTGCCACATGCCTTTAGCCAGGATCTCAAGGACTTACTGGTAATAGTAAATATTTAATTTAGTCCAATGTATTTGAGAGATCATCCTGAAGAAAAGTCCAGGAATGGGACCTCAGGTAGTGAAATACTCCACGGAATCTGTTACATTTCACTCACAGGTTCAACACCTTCCAAGAGACAACCCGTCCCTTCCTCTTCCAC
>NW_011888826.1:3315350-3318069 GCF_000151845.1 Pteropus vampyrus
TGGCTAGGATACCTGTGTGTGAGGAGTTAGATGTGGTGCAGCTGGCTGTAAGGCCAGCTCTGATGCTGCTTTCTCAGAAACATTTTACGAAAAACATAGGACATTCCAGATGTATTAACCACCACCAAACATTCGTGCCCCATTTTTTATTGCCACATGCCTTTAGCCAGGATCTCAAGGACTTACTGGTAATAGTAAATATTTAATTTAGTCCAATGTATTTGAGAGATCATCCTGAAGAAAAGTCCAGGAATGGGACCTCAGGTAGTGAAATACTCCACGGAATCTGTTACATTTCACTCACAGGTTCAACACCTTCCAAGAGACAACCCGTCCCTTCCTCTTCCACGGGAAACCAACCACTGCATACCAATGAACATCACAGGTATAAACCATCTTGCTTTTTTTTTTTTTTAATTAGGGCACTAGTTTGCAAACCTTTCTATTCTCTCACCAAGGACAAATGACTGATGTATAAGATTTTGTTACAAAGTGGCTGACCTGGACCCCGGACTGTGGCTGAAGCCTCCTCAGGTGGGGCCAGCTTCTTAAAACGTTGTTAACAAAAGATAATCAGTCTGAAGTGCTTAGATCTGCCTGGCACCCAATAGTCCCTACGTGTTTGCTATTATTAACACATAGACCAAGTCTTCTACAGGGCGCTGTGTATTTCCTTGTAAATTCTGCAGTGTAGGGAAATGCTACAATTCCAGTGTGCAGAATTTGCTTAAAACAAGTGGGCATCCACAGGGACTGAGACCAATGTTGTACATTGGATTTCTAAGTGGCATTCACTGACACGGAACATGAGCTTCAATATGCAGTCCTCCTTTCAACAAACACTGGGGTGGCGCGTGCCATGTGCCAGTGTTACACGCAGAGATAGTAGGAACGGAAGACTAACGACCATTCATGTGTGCCAGGCACGGTGTGAGCCCTTTACAGAAGGCATTTCATCCTCCCAGTAATCTTGCGAGGTAGGCATCCCCATCTCCATTTCCCGCGAGGAAATCGAAGTTTTGATGATGTGACATGCCATTTAACTCCAGAGCCCCTCGCCCCCCAACGATACCCCGAACACCCAGCGTACACCCTTAAAGGGCTTACTCTGTTCTGATTAAGAACTCAGAGACCCCGAGCATCAAATAGGCACATCTCATCCTCTCTCTAAAGAACTCCGAACGTCGGGGGATCAGAGCACGCCCCCTTTGCTGCCAGGGACACCCCACTTTTTAACACCGTGGGGAGGAGGCTGGAAGAGAAGGAAAAGACACGGGATGTTTCATCGACGCCGGAGGTTCTCTCCGAAACATCCTTCTGTCGTCGCCACAGGAGAATGTTGGGCCCGAGACGGTTCCACTCTCCCAAACTGCACCCTGGGACGCCAGGTTTCTTCGCTGTCAAAGCTCTGTGCGACGGCCACACCGAAGATCCAAACCTTGGGCAGGGGCCAAACGGTCACTTCCCCGCCCCCCGGGCTCCGTATGCAAATCCGAGCACCAGGAAGTAGCTGGGACCTCTCGGCCGAGCCCAGCGACAGTCAGTTCCTCTCCCGCCGCGCCCGGCCGCCCGCCGCTCGCTCCGGGTCGTGGAGTCTCCGGGCCCGACGCGCTGCAGCCTCCAGCCCGCGGCAGGCGGGGCGGCCGCGCCAGCTCGGCCCCGAGCCCGCAGCCCCTCGCCGCGCGTCCGCGCCCCCCGGCCCGCAGCCGCCCTCCGCGGGTCCCGCTGGGCCGCCCCGTCGCGCCCCCCGCTCTGAACTCAAGTCACCGTGGAGCGCCGCCGCCGCCGCCCCCGCCGCCCCGCAACTTTCACCGCGAGCTGGTGAGTCCCAGGCGCGAGCCGGGGGAGTGGGCGCGGGCGTCAGGGCGGACCCGGCGGGGACAGCGGCTGTGCCACTAGCCGCAGTCCCTGGCGCCGGGCAGGCCCTGGGCCGGGGGCCGGGGGCCGGGGTCGGCGCGCACCGCGGGAGCAGGGGACGCGCACCGCTTCCTGGCTGCCCCGGCGCCCGGCCCGGCGGTGAGGGCACCCAGATGTCTTCAGCCTTAGGTGACCCGGCCCCGAGGGGCGAGGACGCGGGGGCGTGCAGCTCTGCAGGTGTCTCCTCCCCGGAGCTGCGCAGGGGCGTGGTGGGAGGGGAAGGCGCGGGGGGCGGGGAAGCACCGCGGAGTCCTCCGGGCGCGGACCCGAGGGCCGGATGCTCTCTCCGCCCTGGCCAGTCCTGGAGCGCCGCGGGGAAGCCCCTTCCACGCGGAGCGGGCGCCGCGGGGCTCCTGGCCGGGACCCTGGCGGGGACTCCTCGGGTTACACAATCTGGGCTCTTGCAGGGCCCTGGGTCCCCAGAAGGGAGGGGTGGGGCCCTCTCCCAGACTCGCGGGCAGCTGCCCTCTTTGGGAGCAGGGGCAGCAGCGTGACGTCGAGGGGGTGCGGCGGGGGCTGGTGCGCACTGTCCTGCTGAGCCCGGCGCCTCTTGGCCTGCAGCGCAGCAGTCCCGTGCCTCCGCCAGCCGAGAGGAAGCGAGAGTTATTTTAAGAATTCAGGGGTTGCCTTGGGGGAGGGTGTAAGCGTCAGTTCCCACTGTCCTGCGTTATCTTGGCCAACTGTGGTGTGTTCTGGATGCTGTGCATTTGTACTGTGCTTTCTAACAGCCGACGTGGTCCTGTGGTCATGTCGTGTGTGTGTGTGTGTGTGTGTGTGTGTGTGTGTGTGTGTGTGTGTGTGT
>NW_011888826.1:3318315-3328528 GCF_000151845.1 Pteropus vampyrus
TGTCCCATTTAGCCACCTGGCCTTACTAGTAAATCTGCTTAATACAGTAAACCAGAGTTTTGCTGTCCCACAGCAGGGCCCAGGAGTCTGGCTCACACTAAGAACTAGCCAGTATGGATGTTTGACTTACTTTTGATTTGTTGGCTGTCCCCAGCCAGCAGTAGGGTTCAGGAGGGGAGGCACCGAAAGAGTACAGTGGCTTCCTAAATAAGTGCTCAAAGTCCTTCCTGAAATGTAAGCTCTACTGGCAAAGGGTGGGATTCAGGTAGTCCCTGGTTTTCACTTGAAGGCGGAGGTGAACGTCATGAGGCTTGAAGAACTTTAATTTGATCACAAGAGACTTTCTGTGACAGGGCCTCTTTGGATGCAGAGTAGGGCAACACTGTTGGTGAGTGAAGGGTAGAGGGCTCCGGTGTAAGGGAAACGAACGTGGGAGCCCAGAAACCTGAGTTTGGGTCTCTTCCACCATTTACCAGAGCTGTGATTTGGGATATGTTACTTGCTAACATTTCCTGCATAGCAGTAACCTGAGTTATATTATGACTTGTCTGCATTGTATGTAGTCTGTCTTCACTACTATAATGAAAGCTCCATGACAACAATTGCATCTGTCTTGTTCAGAACACTAGCCTTGTGCCTGTCACATAGTTGAGATTACTTGGAAGAAGGAATGAAAGTCTGTCCCTATGCAAAGCAGAAGAAACATGGCTGGTTCCTAAGGCATTTGAAACTACTGGCCCTTCTGTCCTGGTTTCTGAAATGGGGATGTGAGGGATTTGGGGACTGTCAAGTTATCCCAGAGCTAGTGCTCTAAGTGGAAAGCTCCACTCAGAACTGGTTACTATGCTGTATTACCCGGAGAGGGGGCTTGATTTGGAGTATAAGATGTAGCCTGCAAAAGTAGTTTGCCCTATCCGAAAGACCCGCTTTATCTTAGTCATAGGTGAAGCAGAGGTATGTGGAGAATTTGTGATGTCCTCTCTACATTCTTTTAGTCCAGCAATTTTGCAGATCAATGATTTTCAAAGCCTTTTAGTTCCATTATATTTGTATTCAGAAATAAATCACCAAAACATCTGAGATGCCAATTGGTTCAAATGAATATATAGAGTTGTGATTTAACACTATACTATCCATAAACCATACTATCCATAAACAAGCCCATACTAATTTTAAATCTGTATAATAAGAGTACAGTGTGTACACATCTATAATGCGGAACATTGTTACAACTCACTCACGCTGCTCAATGACCTCTGTGTCTTCAGGCATAGGTAGTATTAACCTTAAAGGATCACCACAATCATCATTTGGGACTTTGATCAATGGGACACATCAGACATCTTCCGGGCTCTTCTTGGCAATGATGGTGCTAATACCTTTTGCTTAGCCAGGGCTCAGAAGCCTTCCTAAGCTCTGATTTCATTTGAAACTCTCATGGCCCCCCAGAGTAGGCAGGGACAGATACAGAAAAAGAGGTTTGGTGGCATGTCCAAGGTCACAGACCTGGTTAAGTGGCACTGTTGGGCGGAGTAGGTATATTTTCTGGCTCCAACTTTATAATTTCTCCCACTTTTCAGCCTTTGGACCTGTAGTAGGTACTCAATTACTTAAAAGCAAAGAAATTAATTTATCACTTAATACACATTTTTAAAAACAGAATCACAAGGCAATTTTCTTCCATCACTTGATAATTGTCTGAACTAAGTGACTAACTACTCAGAAGAAATGAGTAGATGCACCATCAACTAGGGCACTGTACTGGGGAGATGAGCTTCTTCGCCTTTCTATACTGCTTCCTCCTTGGGGAGGAGGGAACTCTGATAACTGACACATGTATGGGCTGCTGTCAGAGCAGCTCTGCTGACTTGGGGGCTGTCAGGTGCTTATTGGTTAATACAGAAGTGTTCACTTAATACTTTGCAAAGGGATTTCCTCCAGTCTCTGCTAGAAGTGTTTACCTATGAACTCGGTGAGTAGTTGTTATATCAGTGACAGCATTGGCCAAGGTGAAAATAGAAAGTAAGGAGACAGGGCCCATAGGATGCACATTAAAACATGCACCCCATTTACTGAGCATCTGTCATGAGCACCTCCCATTTACTGAGCACCTGCACTAGACATTGCCTCCATCTTTTAAGATTGGTAATGAAGAGGAAGACATAGAAGAGGAAGTTGGTTCTGTTTTTTTTTCTTTTCTTCAGTTAGAAATAGTAAAAGATTTCTTACAGCTGTCTAGTTTCCCGATACTTGAAATGTGAAATGTTGAGATCACTCCATCATCATTTCTAAAATTTATTTTGAGTAAGTTTCCATTTGGGGGAGAAGCCCAAGTGTAGAAAATGATATGGAAATCTGCCAGTTGAAGAATTAGAAATTTTAGAACAATCCATTTGAAAGACTGGGACCTTCTTCTAGATATCTTTGGCTTAAGTTAGCCGGAAGTGCTCTCTTATAATTTAGAATAGCAAGTTTAAATAATTGCTTGGGATGATGTGTTAAAAAGGTTCATCTGTGCCGAGATGTTGCGGGGGGGGTGGGGGGCCTGTAGTGGCCTTTGTTCCACATCCTCGGACTTTTTCTTCAGTCTTATCTTGTATTTCACTTTCCCTTAGTACTGAATAAGCTCTCCACGTTCCTTATTTGCCACAAGGCTATTTCTAGAAAGTTATATTTACAATCAAGTTATAGTTTTCATTTGTATAGATTTCTTTCAAAGTGTTGATTATTTAACAGTGTTTTACAACCTTAAGCATATTTCCAATCTCCCTTCTCTAGATCCCCTCTTCGACTCTTTCCCCAACATCTTACAAAGCCTTCGAACCACAAATTGACATGATAGGAGTTGACCATTTAAGGGAAGAGATTTTTTTTGGTTCGTCTCATTGTAACACTGTTCGGTTTTCATAATGCTGAGAATGTATAAATGATATTCCATAAAATTATACAAAAGGGGAGCATTTACAAAATCCATTTGAGTGGGTGTTTTTTAAAGCTCTAGGCTCTGCTCTTTGGAGCTGTAGAACCCTGGGAAGAAGGCTTCATTCATGTAGCTCAGAGGGTCTTCTAGTTTGTCTCATTTCCTTTTTATAGTTCATGTTTCAGACAAAATCAAACGTTGCTGGGCCTGCCGGCACTCCCACCTTCCTGTGAGCATCTAAAATCCTTCTCACTACTCTTTATTGACCCTAATCCATGCTGAAAGAAAGCTCCTTCCCAACTCTCCCTCCCCTGTCTGTCCATACAACATCTGGTTGGAAGCTAATGACTTTTCTGGACCCACTTTTTGGCTCAGAAAAGTCATGTGACGATGATGTCTTCTTGGTGTCTGGGCCTTCTGGGTGTCTGCACTCTTCCCGTAAATGTTAACTCCCACGAGGGCGAGTGGAATGGAGAAGCTTGTTTCAGAGAGACGTAGGGAGAGGGAGGACCACTTCTGCTTTCCACGGGGAAGCTGTGTCACGGAGAGCAGAACCGTAGCGGCAGGCCCTGAAAGAGGGGGGTGGCGAGCAGGCGAGGAAGTGATACTTCCTCCTGCTTCGAAGGCCGTAGGCCGTAGGCCTGGTCATTTGCCTGCAGCCCCACCTTCCTTGCTACCCGACACTGCTTTTTCCTCAGAGTTCTTTCTGCCACCTTCTGTTCTGTTCATTTTCGGTTTGCCTTTGAGAAAGAGTTGGGGCGGGAGGAAGATAGAAAAAGGATGAATCTACTCATCGGCACAGAGCCTTCTCAGCGGCCATCGTTGAGTTTTCAGCAATAGAAGGATGTACATTTTGAAATTCTCCATCATGGAAACCATTACGAAACTCTAAGTAGATGTTTTGAAATCTTTTAATGTTTAGGCAACATAATAATTTCTTAATCCTAACTACAGTGGTTCAGTGCTATTTTAAGAAGTATTTAAGGTATAACCTCTGGTTAAATTTTAGGGATAGAGTAGTGGCTTTCAAACTTCTTTGACCATGGCCTATGTCAAGAAACATATGACTCTGTGCGCACCTGAGTGCACACCTTTCTATTTTCTAAAAAAAAAAAAAAAAAATGGTTAAAGAGCTGCTCCTTCTGGGTTGTTGGGGAGTGTGAGTCAGAGCAGACTATTTGAGACTGGCTTGGTGAGATCTATCAGAGTTTAAAAGCGCACAAAGTTAGGCCCAGCAATTCTACAAGCTCCTACAAGAGGGGAGTATATTAAACAAATACAAATTAGGATACAACCATACAATGGAATACCTTGTAGATATTTTTAAAAGTCACAAATTGTACTTACTAATATGAAAGATGTTTTTAAAAAGCCAAACACAAACTGATAGGTAATATGTGATACCATTTCTGAAATAAAATAGTCACATAATGTAGTAGGATACATAATCTGTAAGCTATTCATATTAATAATTTTTGCACTGAAGTTTTAATAGTGATTATTTCTGAAGGATGGGCGAATGCTTATTTTTTTTCTTTCATACATCTTTTTAAGAATGAACATCACTTAGATGACCTTAAAACAGCAGTAAAATGAACAATGACATGGAGCCAATGTGACTGCAGAGGGAAGGAGAAAGATCCACTTCTGATATTTAGTTATATTTAGTATTGAGTTTAGCAAAACTTTCTTGAAGATCCACTGCGCGTCAGGCAGTGTCAGAGCTGAGGCACAAATGTGCAGACATTATTGGAAATTTGGAAGCGGGCAGACAGGGCTCGGTGAACCAAGGAAGGACCCACGCCGAAATGGAACAGATCAAGTTGGCGCAGGATCATTCGAGGCTGTAGAACTCGGTCCGGCGCGGTCATCAGACGGCGTGCAGCTCCCTTGTTCAAGGCATGGAGTACCCGTGTACGGAACTAGATGTTGGATTTTGTCGTGTAAATGAAGGGGAATCCTTGGAACCTTTTAGTAGGAAGCCGATTTTTTCCCATCATAATCAACCTCTTGCCTAGACTCTTTCATGTTCAAGTATTTATAATGTTGCCGAATAATGAAGAGACGTTGAACACGCATGTCCTGCTTCGAATAGGTGGATGATTAACTGAGGGACTCGCGGACTTCCACAGAGATTAATTTGGGGCTAGAAAGTAACATTTATTGCTGTTTTACATGACATCAGAAGGTTTGGCCTTACAGTCACTAGCGAGGAGGTACTTGATAACTGCCCTAAATAGTGATGATCTTGCCCAAACTTGTATCTGAATCTTCGTGATGATGACACTATTGAAGAAATAGCACTTTGGAGGGGAGGGCTAAGTCTCTGTGGGGTGTAGCGGTGTTTCCTCCCCGATTTAAAAGGCAAATGTGTTGCAAAGCAGCAGCTTGGTGTTGGGATTGTGCTTTTGATATATAGATTAGTTTATTAAAAGCATCACCGTAATTAGGAATGGCAATATTTGGTCAAAATGGTATAATTTGCCAATTACTCAAATAACAGCCTCGCATCATCAAATTTAGCATGTTGAATATCTACTGTATTTAATGGCTATTATCAATAATTAATAGCATTAATAAATAAATTGTCAATACTATTAATAAAATTGATAAGTTACTAATGATATGAATAAGTTGATAATTTGTGCTGATTCTTAATTTTAAATCTGGGGGGAGAGCATATAATATGGCGGAAAGTAAGTGGGCTTCCGAGTCCGCATCCAGGCTCCAGCGCCTGCGACTTAAGGCAAGTTACTTATTCTCACCGTTTCCTCTTTTATGAAGTGGTGGTAATAATACCCACTGCTCAGGTTTGTGGTGGTGAATAGCAGAGCTAATATGTAATCTCCTCATATCGTTTCTGGAACCCAGAAGGCACATAATAAAAGGGAACTGTTTTCCTACTAGATGTGGGCTTTTCTCTCTTACAGGGGAGGAGCGCTGTCCGTTCCTTCCATCACCAGATACAGCTGACCCTTGAGCGACAGGGGTTTGAACTGCATGGGTCCACTTCTTCTCTAAGAGTCATGGTGTTTTCGACCTGGGTTAGGGATCTGAGGGTGGGGAGTGCCTACTGTGTGCATTGTTCTGTGTCATTTTACTTGAAGGACTTGAGCGTCATCTGCCAGAGGTCCTGGAACCAGCCCTCCTCAGATACCTAGGGGTGACTAGTTAAGTTTTGGGGGAGTCAAAAGTTATATCTAGATTTTCAACTGCACTAACCCCTGCATTGTTCAAGAGTCAGTTGGACTGAGTAAGAAGTTTATATACTGTCGCAGTCCAGGAAAAGTTCAGAGTCTAGTGAGTGACTCAATCATAAACTATCCTACCTAGCACGGTGTCTGCTGGAGGCTCAGATGTTTGGTCGGTTGAACTTCTGAGCTGCTTATGAGGTACCAGGAATTGCCAGAAGCACAGGGGTCAGCAGGATGCTCTCTGCATTCAGAGATGCCCGGAGTAGTGGGGGCAAGGAGACATAAACGTGGTTTTCACAGAGTGGGATCAGTGCTGTGCTACAGAGTACAGAGTGCTCTGTGAGCAGAAGGAAGGGCTGTTGCTGATAGTGAGGACAAAATGATAGAGCAGGGGCTGGTAGGGGGAGAAGGAATTCACCAGCTGGAGGCCTTAAGGGGAAATGCAAAGATGTGAAAGAGCCCAGGGACTCCAGAAAGGTGAGGGGACCCCAAAAAGGTGGAGGGGCCCCTGGCCTGGGCTACAGGGATGGACTACATCCCCAAATAACAAGAGGCTTTGTAATATGGAGAGTGACAGGCAAAAATAGTAATGGACACAATCCCTGGCTTTAAATATATTTTCAATACCAACTTTATGGTCATCAGTATAATCAAATAGGCACCATAAGAGCTGGTTTTTGTCTCATTGGACCACATTGACCTTTTCAATTGTTTCAAATTTAATGGATGCCAAATGCA
Source organism: Pteropus vampyrus (assembly GCF_000151845.1). Lineage (NCBI taxonomy): Eukaryota > Metazoa > Chordata > Mammalia > Chiroptera > Pteropodidae > Pteropus > Pteropus vampyrus. The sequence goes on from NW_011888826.1 coordinate 3,325,168, forward strand.
TATAAGAAAGAAATTTTACCAAGTTAAATTTCATAACTGCCTGCAGATCTTTTACTTTATGGTTTTGTTATTTTCAAAGTTTTAAGTGGATTAAGACAACCACTAAATGAGGATTTAATTGTAATTTTCCTTAAATTTCTTTCTAAGTAGATAATCTTTCAAGAGTCTAGTAGAAAAAATTTCAACTGCTTTGGTGAATGACTCAAATTTTACATTGTTGTTATAGTCGTAAGTCTTCAACTAAGTTAGTAGTATACAATCTAATTTAACAAATGAATGACCACCTCTGGTATTAAGTATCAACTGCTGGGCTCTTGACATCATCTCTCTACCTTGGTATCCAACATTAGAATCACAGAATCTTATAGAAGGAAGAGATTTTGGTGGTGTGTCTTACACATAGCCCTTAAAACGTAGTCCCTTGAACACTGAGTCTCGAATGTTAGTATTTGCCCCAGGTGATTCCCATGAAGGTGATGGAAATCACACACATTATGAGAAGCACTGTGACGGAGATATTCCTACTGCCCAAAGTGGCCCATTTCATTTTTGGACAGCTATGGCTGTTGGAAAGCTTTTTCTCTCATGCTACAATATTTTATTTCCAGAGTTTCTGTCTCTTGATTCTAGTTCTGCCCTCTGGCACTGTTTTCACACATTTGAAGCCAGCCACTGTTGGATTGGCTGGATAACTACTCACTGTGGGCCGTAGGAATGGGGTGCATAGGGATGTTATTGACTACCTGCCCACTCAGCACTATTATTCCACCTCTTTTCCTAACAGAACACAGATTATATCAGGATCCATCATCTCCCCTGAAGTGACTGGTCAAGGGCTCCAATTCTTGCCAATGTTTGCTTCATGAATGGGTATACTTTGGTTTGGACAGTAATCAGTAAAGCAAAGTAATATTCCACAGACGGTCCTAAGATACAAGCAGAAAAGCTGTGGCGGAGGGAGGAGAGAAGAAAGTGAGAGATAAATGAAGGATAAAGAAACAACTGAGAATCAGAAATTAGGAGGAAAATACTGAGTGATCTTGATTACACATGGGATGTGGTTGTCCACTTTGTCTCTTCTAGTCACACAGACTAGTGTGGCATTAATGTTGAAATTGGGCTTCTGTAGCCATATTTTTTAGATGTATATTTATTATTATGTGTTAGGCATTGTAGCGGGTGCTTGGGGGGCAGACATAAATATTGTTAAGAAGAATTTATTGTACTCTAATCTCTCTGGGCTGTTCACGGATCAGAAGCCTGACAAATTAATTTGCCGTGGTTGTGGATGGGACGATAACCTCGCCCAGGGGATCCCTGGGCACCTGAATCAGTGCACAGAAACCAATTTTTCCAGCAAGAAAGAAGGCAATGGGTGAGATAATGGTTAGAGCACAGGAAATGAACTTAATCACATTCATGTTCAAATTCTAGGTGTGTCCTTTCCTAGCAATGGAACAAGGTGCCTCGTGGTCCTCATATTTAAACCCCAGAGGTTGATCATGAGGACTCCAAGATATAGTGGATTCAGAGCCAGCATGTGTGAGGCCATGGCCAGCGGTAGTCATGGTTATTATTACTATCTAGTCCTCCTTCTTCTAAAAGGTTCTGCAAGAGATTCACTCAGCCTGTGCTTACAGACTTCTAACCATGCTTTCTGACTTGATAATTGTGTTATTTGTAGCCATGTACTCACTGATTCCAAATTACAAAATAGGAAAGAGTATGTCCAATGAAGTTCTTCTCAATAGGCTTGAAGGGGAGTTTTAAAAAGGTTTTCCCAATGCTGGAGTGCTTTTTTCTTTTAAGTATAACATATACATAGCAAAGTATAGAAAACAGACAAGTGTAGCTCAAAACAAACACTCATGTGACCACCCCAGAGCGAAAAGCAGAGCAGTGCTCCGACCCACTGTTTCCCTGGGCACCCCCAAACAGCATCCTCCCTTCCCAAAGGCTTCTGCCATGCTGCTTCCAGTTTTACTTAGTTTCCGATGTTGGCTTTTTAACATTAAAGTGTAAGAGATCGAAAAGCAGTACAAAGCCATTTGGTTTGGCAGATAAACAGATTTTCAAGCTGTGGGTTTAGCTGGCACAGGCATCTCCCTGTGTGCTGAATTACTGCAGTGCAGTCAAAGAACAGGTCCTTGTCCTGTTTCATACCCTGGCTATTCAGTTGCTAAAATTCTCACAGTTGAGTTTGATCAGAGGCCTATTTAAATACATTTTTATTCAACCATTAGTTAAAAAATTGGATGGTACTAGCCATATATAGATTGTTTTTCCTACCCATCTCTGCATAGCTAAGTACATTTATAAATGCAAATTTATAAATGTGGGTGAGATAGGGTGGTTTCCAGTGACCCACATGTAATCAAACATCCTGCTATAAGATGCAGAGCCAGTCTGTGTATAGACATTTAAAAGTACTGACTGGTTTTGTGCATTCAGTTAGGATAGTCCTCAGTAAAATAGGACTCATTTTTCTCATGTGAAAGAACATAGCAGCCTTTTTACTGACTGTTTGTTCTGCCTCATGTAGTTTTGACATTTATTTTTGTTGGGGGTGAGAGAGAGCCATAGATTGACCTGTGGAATTTATTAATCCATGAAGTAATGCTTCATTTATTCATCATTCAGAAAACATTTCTCGGATCCTCACTGGTCATGAATATGCATGCATATGACTTGCAGTCACATCGTTTAGCTCTCAATAGCAGACTTGTTCCACATACACTCAAGAAGTTAAAATATTTGAAAAACTGGAACGAGGAGTATAAATTTCTAGGTCATATGAAATATAAAGAACACACACAGGCCGTGGAGTAGCGAGGTGCCATCTTCCTGTGAAAAAGTCACGATTGTGATTCAGATTAAGGAAGGAATGTGGAGTCCGTGGTTTGACTCCTGCAGCCCCGGTTAAATCACAGTTTCTGATGCTTGGGGTTTTTCATCGCTTATCTGTCGGCAGCTGCTGAATGCTACAGAAGGTTTGAACGAGGAGTGAATCCTGAGAATGGAGGGAAGGGAGGATTAGACGAAGATGACTGGCCAGAGCAAAGTAATTTTCAAGTGAAGAAGAGCATTCCTCATCAGAGAAGAAAAAAAGGAAAGATGGGAAAACAATTTAGCTAGATTTCTTACTGATCCTGCTGAAGAGTGTAGGGTGTGCATTCGTAACGGCAGAGTAGCTCCTGAGAAAAGTGGCTATGGTTTGATCCTTGGGGTGTCTGAGGAGCAATGTGATGTCACAGTTACCAACGAAAAGACAGGAATTGGGCTCTGAGCCATGCTCTGTTACGTACTAGTCTCAGGGCATTAGATGAAGTTCCTTAGGCTCATCAGGCCTTGTTTTCCTAAT
>NW_011888826.1:3330167-3332745 GCF_000151845.1 Pteropus vampyrus
GTTTCTCCCAACCACTACCCCCTTGCCCTAGGCGGCCACTAATCTGCTTTCTGTCTCTATAGATTCCAGGCAACTGTTTTTAGTGATGTTTTGTGCATGACTTTTGATGTTTCTCAGACTGAACTTTTTCCAATTTTATTAATTTAACTTTGCAGAATTGTGCATTGTAATTCATAAAGCAATTTCTATAAAGCTAAATATTGGTGAGGAGGGAACTTTAATTGTGTCTTTTCTCAAGAAGGATACTCAGAATAGTTTTTCTCTTTTAGACCTTCTACTTAAAAAAAATAAAGGTCCTCTCCATGAGAATCCTCCAGGATGATAAGGGTGTGTTAGTCACATTGGAATGATAGTTATTTGGGAGGGAATTCTAGAAAGCTGAGTTTCGAATTTTGAGGGTAAACTAGATATTTTGTCCTGCTGCATTCTGCTGCCTGGGGGTGATGGCAGTGCTCTTGACTCCCAGGTTTACTTTGGGGAGTGTTCTCTGTGAGCCCACCCCTCCTCCAGAATGGATGTGATCATAGCTTCTCATAGGCTCCCACAAGCATCAAGTGAAATATGATTATTTGAGCCAGTGCTCTTTAGCACTTCTCTTCTTTATGAGAGGTAATGTCATGTAGGGATGATAGACAGAAGACCCAGTCACGTGACCTGTCTCCACATTTGGAGGTATGAGTTCTCACTGTTAGAGGTATTACCTCGGGCAAGTCACTTAACTTCCTCTTGTCTCCCTGTGGCCATCTGCTATGTGACAATGAATAATAGAAGGTCTTTTGAAGTTTAGCTGTGATTATTTATGTGGATGTACTTGAAACATAATAGAAGCTTAACAAATATTTGATATTTGCTTTTCTTTTTGCTAAAGTAATCGGTTTATGGCTATCATAGTCTTTAGGGAGCTTGTTTTGTGCAACTATATGGAAGTTACTGAAAAGAGTTTTCAGAGGCTATGTAGTCTGAACTTAGATGCATACTTGGACCGGAGCCAGCGCTACATTTTGAAATGCTTCTTAAAGCTTAGAAGCACAGTGTGTTGCTGAAAGGAAAAGAATGTTTGGGTGAACGATGGACAAAGGAGAAACCCACACCAGGATGACTTAAGTTTTCTGTACATCGCTAAGTCTCTGGAGGGAGCTGAAGGAATTCTCTGGCTTTCAGGGCCTCGAACCCAGACGGTCTGACTGAAGACCAGCTAATGATGAGCCACAGGCTCCAATCTGAAGTTTTCTTTAGACAAAAGACTGATGCGTGAGGACCACAGAGAAAAAGGAGTCGGGAATGATTAGTTTGTGCATAGAAGGGAAAGCTAATTTCTTCCTTAATTGGAAGAGTTTTATAATAACACCACCGTAATTGTTCCACTTTTATATCAGGTAATAATTACCTTTCACAGCAAATATAATAAAAATAGCAGTCACTTATTGAGCGTGCTTCCTCTGTCAGGTGACTAATTCCTTATAAGGTGTGTTATTGATATTCTTGTTATCGATAAAGGAAACCCACGCTCAGAGATGATACTTTGCTCCTTTAGCTACTACGTAAATGGAATCTGAGCCAACTTGACTCAAGCTGATGTGTTTTATTTAACTTCGATAGTTATTTTTTAAAAATAATAATTATAATATGTAGAAGGTAAGTAATGTCCTTGACTTTAGTTTATCAAATTGACTTTATACATTAACTCAAATGTAAACAGGAAAATATGATTGCTGCCAAGGGACTAGTAATAAGTGCGATGCAGCAACCATTTATTGAGCATGCACCATGCATCACTCATTACTCTAAACATTCGCTAAGTTTTTATTCATTTAATCCTCATAACGACCTTATGATATTGATACGATTATCATTCCTTTTTTGCAGATAAAGAAAAGTTAATTAACTTGCCCAATGACGTGTCGCTCTGGGAGGCAGAGCTGGAACTTGAACTCAGGAAATGTGGCTCTCAAGCCCACCTCTGTCACTGCACTAACCCAACGCGCAGTCACCCTGTCTTGGGGGAAGGCAAGAGCCCAGAGGCAAAAAACCAGTCAGTATAGCCAAAGCAAGAGAAAGCCCCCAATTTCGACAATTTGGTGTTATTTTTACTATGATCACGGATTGAAGAGATGAAAAGAAAAAAAATTTTTTATGGAAATAGCACTGAAAATTTAAACATTAAATCAAGAGTTTAAAGCTTGATCATTAAACCAGTTGAATTTATCTGCATTCACTTCAGCAAGCAACTCGGTTTATATCAGTTATAGTTGTCACCATTTGCTGGAAAGAATAATTTTCCTCTTCCGGCAAACCAAAGTAAATAGCTAAGAGTGAGTCACGATTGGATCAAGCCTTTTCTTCCGCACATATATCACATTTTTCTTTTGCAAAATGCTTAGCTTGTGTTTTCTTCCCATTAAGCAGTAACTCTTCGATATCTTATATTCTCTCATATTTTTTAAAATGCTGCCACAAAACTTGGGACTTTGAAAAGTGATTAAGATGAACAGATTACCAGTGGTGAAGGGCAGATAATAGGCAAAGAATATATGGAGCAGTTGAGTTGCAAGGCCATCTTTATTTAGCTCACTCCCTT
>NW_011888826.1:3332795-3337739 GCF_000151845.1 Pteropus vampyrus
TAGTCTGAACTTAGATGCATACTTGGACCGGAGCCAGCGCTACATTTTGAAATGCTTCTTAAAGCTTAGAAGCACAGTGTGTTGCTGAAAGGAAAAGAATGTTTGGGTGAACGATGGACAAAGGAGAAACCCACACCAGGATGACTTAAGTTTTCTGTACATCGCTAAGTCTCTGGAGGGAGCTGAAGGAATTCTCTGGCTTTCAGGGCCTCGAACCCAGACGGTCTGACTGAAGACCAGCTAATGATGAGCCACAGGCTCCAATCTGAAGTTTTCTTTAGACAAAAGACTGATGCGTGAGGACCACAGAGAAAAAGGAGTCGGGAATGATTAGTTTGTGCATAGAAGGGAAAGCTAATTTCTTCCTTAATTGGAAGAGTTTTATAATAACACCACCGTAATTGTTCCACTTTTATATCAGGTAATAATTACCTTTCACAGCAAATATAATAAAAATAGCAGTCACTTATTGAGCGTGCTTCCTCTGTCAGGTGACTAATTCCTTATAAGGTGTGTTATTGATATTCTTGTTATCGATAAAGGAAACCCACGCTCAGAGATGATACTTTGCTCCTTTAGCTACTACGTAAATGGAATCTGAGCCAACTTGACTCAAGCTGATGTGTTTTATTTAACTTCGATAGTTATTTTTTAAAAATAATAATTATAATATGTAGAAGGTAAGTAATGTCCTTGACTTTAGTTTATCAAATTGACTTTATACATTAACTCAAATGTAAACAGGAAAATATGATTGCTGCCAAGGGACTAGTAATAAGTGCGATGCAGCAACCATTTATTGAGCATGCACCATGCATCACTCATTACTCTAAACATTCGCTAAGTTTTTATTCATTTAATCCTCATAACGACCTTATGATATTGATACGATTATCATTCCTTTTTTGCAGATAAAGAAAAGTTAATTAACTTGCCCAATGACGTGTCGCTCTGGGAGGCAGAGCTGGAACTTGAACTCAGGAAATGTGGCTCTCAAGCCCACCTCTGTCACTGCACTAACCCAACGCGCAGTCACCCTGTCTTGGGGGAAGGCAAGAGCCCAGAGGCAAAAAACCAGTCAGTATAGCCAAAGCAAGAGAAAGCCCCCAATTTCGACAATTTGGTGTTATTTTTACTATGATCACGGATTGAAGAGATGAAAAGAAAAAAAATTTTTTATGGAAATAGCACTGAAAATTTAAACATTAAATCAAGAGTTTAAAGCTTGATCATTAAACCAGTTGAATTTATCTGCATTCACTTCAGCAAGCAACTCGGTTTATATCAGTTATAGTTGTCACCATTTGCTGGAAAGAATAATTTTCCTCTTCCGGCAAACCAAAGTAAATAGCTAAGAGTGAGTCACGATTGGATCAAGCCTTTTCTTCCGCACATATATCACATTTTTCTTTTGCAAAATGCTTAGCTTGTGTTTTCTTCCCATTAAGCAGTAACTCTTCGATATCTTATATTCTCTCATATTTTTTAAAATGCTGCCACAAAACTTGGGACTTTGAAAAGTGATTAAGATGAACAGATTACCAGTGGTGAAGGGCAGATAATAGGCAAAGAATATATGGAGCAGTTGAGTTGCAAGGCCATCTTTATTTAGCTCACTCCCTTCGCTGTGGCATTTGCAGCCATGCGTTTAGATACCTGAGGTAGACTAGCCTGGGAAGCGGTGTCAGCTGTGTTACGGTGCTTGTTGCTCAGTATTTGGCACTCCATGACTCCTGTGTGGTTTATAAACAGCTGTTTCCATTTCTGAGTGATAGCTTTCTGCAAAGAAGTGAAAAGAAAAATGGATAAGATTTCAACTTCTCTTTTAAAAAAATGTGTTAGGATCACCTCTACTTCCTTTCATTACTGGAGTGTCACGTGACTCTTTAAGCAAAACCCCAGTTTTCTCTCCTCTTGAGGAAGTCGGTGTGAGTGGAAGTGTTTTAACATTAACTTTAACATAAAAGGAGCAGTTTAATCTCTATGTCAGTCCTTGTGCTCGTTCTTGGGCTCAGGCAGGGTCCTCTTTTGGTATGCCTTGTGATCTAACTGGATCCACTTCTGGTGATTTCCCTGGACTAATAGTCCGCAAATACGGTAGCTTAAGGCTTAGCACTGGGCAGAGGTGGTGTGTTACTCTTGCTTTCTGTGGGGCTAATAGTAGACATGGGGACTCTTGTGTCAATGTTTTTCGGGCTGATTTAGAAAGAGCATGGGGCATATACTTAAATAAACCCCACTGACTGACAGTTTGGGCCCGTTGCTGGGCCTGTAAGAACCTTCGGCACACAGAACCATTGCTCCATCCTAGACCGACCACTTGAGACCCTTCTGAGGCTGAGCCAGACACAGCAAGGAGAGAGCTAAGTCATCTAGTTGTACTTCCTGGCTCGACCAAACATAAACAGATGAGAAGAACCTGAGCCGAAAAGGGTATTAGGACTGTGATTTGGGTTAATATTACTACCCCAGGGTAGTAATGGATTCATTACTGGACAGACACAGGAAAGAATCTGGGGTTAGAAAAGCCAGTTGAGTAAATGATGATGTATCATCATTAAAGAAATGTTTCGTATAGCAGGTCCTCGAATAATGTCCCTTCTTTCAATGTCTTTTAGTCCTTTAGTTATAATGTTGATAAGAAAAAATATTGGTTTCCTGCCAGGGCCACTGTTTGTGTGGAGTTTGCACATTCTCCCCTCGTCTATGGTTTTGTTTTGTTTTTTCCTGAGGACTCTGCTTTCCTCCCACATCCCGAAGATGTGCAAGTAAAGTGACTGATGTGTCCACGTTGTCCCAGTCTGAGTGTGGCCCTGGGATGGAAGGGTGTCCTGTCCAGGGCGGGTCCCACAGGTGACACTCTGGCCACTGTGACCGTGAACTAGAATAAGTGGTTTGGAAAATCGTGATCTTGTTTTTATTCATCTTTTCTAAATGTATGTATAACTCACATTTATTTCACTGTTTAATATTAGAAGTGTTTGGGGTCTTCATTCAGAAGTTTAGTGATGTTTATGTGACCAGAAATAGGCTATAGGAGCTGAACTCTTGTTTATATCAATCAGCCTGTGGCACAATTGGTTTTGTTACATATTGTTTAGCTTAAAGTCATAGGTTCCAAAAACCTATAGATGGTTTTAAGTGAGGACTTACTGTGTTTATACGAACGGGAAAGTGTCTTCACATTAGAGCAGATAAAAGAATGGAATCCTTTTTAGAGGTTTGTTTAAAGTCATCAAAAGAACAACATGAACTGATGAAAATTATTTAGGCTTCTGTGTGCAAGATCTATGGGGTAAAGTTGAAACAGATGAACTAAACCTCAGCCAGAGAAGAATACTGAACTGAATGGCTTCTAATGTTTCTGACTACCCATGTTTGATGAAATGAACAGGTTGGAAATGTTCTGCGTTTCTAAGTTTTACCTTTAAGATCGGGGGGAAATTGTTCCTAGGAAGCTCTCCTTCACTGTAAGTTCTTTTTACTTCTGTGTCTATAATCTAATCTGACTACATTGGGTTTATTGAGAACCTCCCATTTGAAAGTGTTTTGTTATCTATTTATGATTAGCCTGACTATTGTTTGTTTATCTAGAATTTAAGGTGTTTTATCCTTCTTGTAGACCTTGAAGTTTTAAACATGAAGTAGAATTGTTTTATCAATCATACAATATTTGTTCTCTGACAGGTGATTATAAACAATGCAGTAGAGTGACTCTTGAAATAAGGGAAAATGATAGCAATAGTTTTATAATAGATGAAGTATAAGTGAATTGTGTTTTTTTAAAAAATACACTGCAAAGCTAATACTTTGGAAATGTTACCATTTTCTTTATGGCTATAGTGTGACCAAATTTAGGATTAAATGACTTTCCATTTTTTGCTATCAGGTTTGAGAACAAAAATCAAGTTCACAGAAGCAAAAATATGATATGAAAGTCAACTTTGCTATACACCGGCAAGTGCATTTGCAGTCGTGGGCTCTGTTTATCAATCAGAGCTTTTTTTTTTTCCCCCCCCTCTAAACATTTTTTTCTGTTTCGAGTTTCGGTATGGGGTTAGGTTGGCAGTGGATAAATTCCAGTCCCCACTCGTGACTCAGGGCATGGAATTATAATGCCATATGGGACAATTACTGTAACAGTTAACCATCAGTGAGCCTGGGGCAAACCATCTACAGCGTTTCCATTGCTTTGATTTCAATTCTGACGTGGAATTCAGCATCTGATAAGGTTTCCAGCACTATTGGACTTTGACTTTCTTCTTCAAAAGTGGGTGAGGTGATAGTGTAGGGTTTTTCTGGTGGTTCTCAACCCCGGCTGCCCATTAGAATCAATGGAGAGCATTTACACCACCGCGTGCCCGTGCTGCATCCCGACCAATTAAATGGGAGTGGGGGGAGAACCCAGACATCAGTAGCTTTTAGAGCTCTCCCAGAGATTCTGCTTGTGTACCAAGATTGAGCACCATTTCACTAGACCCAGCCATCACAGAATCTTTGGGCTATTATAAGAAAATCTTTGGATCAATGAATTAAGGTGGTCCTATTCAGGGAAATGAGTTAGGTCAAGATGTGCCCTGAATAACTACCTACCCAAAAGGCCACCTCAAGGCACCCCTTTGAGGAAAGGCGACTACAGTGAATGCCAGTTAGCAGGTGGACAGTTTCCTGGGTAAAATGCTGGCTTCACTCAGTTTCTCCCTTAAGCTTAAGAAGCATCTGTAATGAGACAAGGACACACCACATGCTGGACAGCCTCACTCTCCAAAACAGCCTTGTCTCTGCTGTGCTGTAAGCTGGGTGGGGATGAACAGAGCTTCTCACGCTCTGGGGACTTCACATTCCGGCCTGGAGTATCTTGCATGGGCCGAGGGAAGGAGTCTGCTCTCCTGGGACGTGGCTCCAGCAGCTCTGAGGGTGGCTCATTCGCCCTGGCTTCTGCAA
>NW_011888826.1:3337789-3356629 GCF_000151845.1 Pteropus vampyrus
GAAAATGATAGCAATAGTTTTATAATAGATGAAGTATAAGTGAATTGTGTTTTTTTAAAAAATACACTGCAAAGCTAATACTTTGGAAATGTTACCATTTTCTTTATGGCTATAGTGTGACCAAATTTAGGATTAAATGACTTTCCATTTTTTGCTATCAGGTTTGAGAACAAAAATCAAGTTCACGGAAGCAAAAATATGATATGAAAGTCAACTTTGCTATACACCGGCAAGTGCATTTGCAGTCGTGGGCTCTGTTTATCAATCAGAGCTTTTTTTTTTTCCCCCCCCTCTAAACATTTTTTTCTGTTTCGAGTTTCGGTATGGGGTTAGGTTGGCAGTGGATAAATTCCAGTCCCCACTCTTGACTCAGGGCATGGAATTATAATGCCATATGGGACAATTACTGTAACAGTTAACCATCAGTGAGCCTGGGGCAAACCATCTACAGCGTTTCCATTGCTTTGATTTCAATTCTGACGTGGAATTCAGCATCTGATAAGGTTTCCAGCACTATTGGACTTTGACTTTCTTCTTCAAAAGTGGGTGAGGTGATAGTGTAGGGTTTTTCTGGTGGTTCTCAACCCCGGCTGCCCATTAGAATCAATGGAGAGCATTTACACCACCGCGTGCCCGTGCTGCATCCCGACCAATTAAATGGGAGTGGGGGGAGAACCCAGACATCAGTAGCTTTTAGAGCTCTCCCAGAGATTCTGCTTGTGTACCAAGATTGAGCACCATTTCACTAGACCCAGCCATCACAGAATCTTTGGGCTATTATAAGAAAATCTTTGGATCAATGAATTAAGGTGGTCCTATTCAGGGAAATGAGTTAGGTCAAGATGTGCCCTGAATAACTACCTACCCAAAAGGCCACCTCAAGGCACCCCTTTGAGGAAAGGCGACTACAGTGAATGCCAGTTAGCAGGTGGACAGTTTCCTGGGTAAAATGCTGGCTTCACTCAGTTTCTCCCTTAAGCTTAAGAAGCATCTGTAATGAGACAAGGACACACCACATGCTGGACAGCCTCACTCTCCAAAACAGCCTTGTCTCTGCTGTGCTGTAAGCTGGGTGGGGATGAACAGAGCTTCTCACGCTCTGGGGACTTCACATTCCGGCCTGGAGTATCTTGCATGGGCCGAGGGAAGGAGTCTGCTCTCCTGGGACGTGGCTCCAGCAGCTCTGAGGGTGGCTCATTCGCCCTGGCTTCTGCAAAGCAACCTGTGAGTGAGAAAAGAGTATGCAATAGGAAACCATGAAGTCTGTCATAAATCCTCAAACAGTTTTTTTTTTTTCTTTTTACCTACAACAGATTGGCTGATCCGCTCAGAAATGGGGCACCTGTTTTGTCAAAGGGCTGGGATGGTGAGGTCTGCTCTATGAACTCTGGACAAACGACCCCCTCTCTGAGCTTCTTTTGTGCCATCTGTTAGAATTCCATATCAGGATTGGTTGTGAAAGAGTATGTGAAAGTGCTTTATTAAAAAACAAAAAGAAAGAAATTAATCGAACCCCATTCAAACTCCGGCTGAGCAGGTTGTGCGCCCTCCTGCTCGTGGGAGAAGGAGCAGTCCTCAGGAAACCAGCAACCCTGTCCGAGAGGTATTTTCCTCTTTCTGCATCATTCATGGCGATTTTGTGAGCCCTTATGACCCATTAAGAAAAAGAAGAAAGGACGAACAACACTAAAATGCTGGTGAGGATGTGGCGAGACCGGAGTATTAGGAGGGACAAACAGACACTGCAGGAAACCCGCCAGTAGCTTACAAAATTCGTACAAAATTCAGCATCTATCTACCTCGCCACCAAGCAGTTCTACTTTTAGGTATTTACACAGGAAGAATGAAAACATATGTCCACAAAAAGATGTGTAGGATGATGTTTTCGTAGTATATTTTTTAAAACCCTAGAAATGTCTCACATATTCATTGTCAGAAGTGTGGTTCAATAAATTTCAATGATATATTCATAAAATGGGATACTACTCCAACAAAAACAAAAAGATACTGATAGATGCAACCACTGGCTGGATCTCCAACATTATATTAAGTGAAGTAAGTCACACAGAAAAGAATAATACAGTATGATTTCATTTGTACGAAGTTTAAAAACTGATCACAGGGGAAAGTGACTTAGAAAGAGACAGAAGAGGACTATGGAGGTGATAGGAATGTTCTGTATCTTGTTTTGGAAGGTGGGGATGTGGGTGCAGACACATACGAAATCTGATCTGGCATAGCATTTAAGATCTGTGCATTTCACTATATGTACATTTTTTATAGTGGTTAATCAAAATTTGTTTTTCTTATTTTTTTAAATTGTGGCAAAATACGCATAACATGACATTTACCATCTTTAACCATTTTTAAGTACACTGTGGTATTAAGTGCATTCTCACTGTTATGCAACCATCACTACCATCCATCTCCAGAATACTGTATATAAATTTTACCTCGGTAAGAAAAGCAAACTAAAAATAATCTCATACAGTGAGCTCCAGTTAAGTTATGACTGAGGTATCCATCTTGTGCATCTGTGAAGCCAACCCTGACACTCAGGGCCGTCTGCTTTTCTACATGGCTCTGAAATGTGTCAAACATTCCTCTGTTGTGGCATCTGTCACGTCTCGTCAGCGTAAGCGTTGATTTCCCTGGTTCTCCCACTGTCCCCTGATCTCCCGATGACAGAGGCGGCTTTCCTCATCCTCGTTTTCCAGGTAAGAAAGGCTTTTATGAGAATGTGCTTAGCCACATGGCCCCCATCCAGAACTTGGCTTGGTACATTTCCAAGGTTTTCTGGAAAAAAATAAATAAATAAAAATATACATATATATATATATGTAAAATATATATATAAATATATATATTATTTTACAGATATAGTTGTGAAAATATATATATATTTATATATAATATATATAAATATATATAAAATATATATATAAATATATGTATATATATTTCCACAACTATATCTGTAAAATGGTTAAAGAAACTGTATGAGAATTTGGAATCCCAAAATGGGGAGCATTTAGTATGAATTCTTGGAACCATTTGCCTCTTTAACATGCGTGCTTTGCCTCTTTTCCTCCTTCTTACTGGAGTAGGCTTATGGATTCCCACACCCTGCCCTGTGACTTAGACACTTTCCTACCTCCTGTGCCCTGTGGGTTCCTGTTCTGCCTTCACATGCTCTATCTAAACAACACCAAAGGGCCTGGGCGACCACTGCAAATATTTCATTTTCCCAGCAGCTCAGAAGCATTGAAACTAAAACTTCACACTTTTCTTCTGAAACTCCAACAATTCCAAGGAATAAAGGGAATGATAAAATAATGGGAGAAATTATCACATGCTACTATTCAAGGAGCTGGCCGCATGACTTTTTAGCTGGGCCACAGACGGTCCTGCAGGCAGCCCCTTCTTCTTCTTAAGCCAGAAAACCAAAAATAGAGTTATATGTGATAAGGGCTTCCATTCCCAGACCGCTAAACAATTTGGACCATTTCAAATTGCACATTCCTGTTTAGACATAATTTTTGTTACATGTTCAGCATTTTATCCTCGGTCTCTAATTTTATGCATTTCCTCCACAATAAGGCTGTCAGCTTACATCAAAGAGAGTGTTTTGCTTAAGGATAAAGAGTCCCTACTTTCAGCCTCCCTCCAGATTTTCATTGTGTTGCCATTGAATTAAATTAGGTTTATGGCATCTCTGTTTTTTTTGTAGCATTTTATCAACACCTTGGTCTTTTGGCTTTCTACTAAATGTTTAAAATAGCAAGTTTAAAATACAATGAAACACTCAAGTAACTGCACCAACTACCAACTATCCCCTTGAACTGATTAAGACACCACTACTGATGACTCTGAACTTGGAGAGGTGGGCAGCACCACCATGCAACAGATGGAAACGTACATTTGCTGCTTGATGGGAAAAATTCTAAATTTGATGCAGGAGAGATTGTTTAAAGATGTCAACACATGATTGTAAAAGTTGAACATGCAAAAGTGAAGACTGCTTAGACATTGAAGGAAATCTCATTTCACAAATGGGAAACTCATTTATTCATTCACGAGCAAATAGACGTTGAGGGACTATTAAATGCCAGGTTCAGTTCTAGGTGCTCTGGGACAGTGAACAGGAGACGAGGCTCTGCTCTAATGGTAATGCATTGCCAGTGGGGACAAAAAGACACTATCGTAATAAATACCTTCAGGTTGGATGAAGGCCCCTGAGGAAAATGAGACTGAGTAATGAGACGGGGGGATGTGTAAGTGATGGGGGATGCTTCTTTAGCTAGGTTAGCCAGGGTCTCTTTTAGCTGTGATCCAAATAATGTGGAAGACATGAGGGGGAGAGGATTCTAGGCAGAGGGGACAGCAAGTACAAAGGTCCTGAGATGGGGATGAGCTTGGGTGTCCGCAGAGAAGAAAGAAGGCTCCTGTGGCTGCAGCCAGAGAGTAAGGAGTTGGAAAAACAAGCAGAGGGCTCTCTTCAACCTCTCCTGCCTTCTCCAACCAAGGGCCCTGAAGACTTTAGTGAAGAACTTAAATTTTATTCTAAGTTCTGAAGAAAGCTGTTGGAGGGCTTTAATCAATAGATTCAGCTGTGTGGGGAACGTCGGGGGCAGATGGGGTCACCAGATTCAGCAAATAAAAATATAGGATGCCAGGTTAAACTTAAATTTCAGGTAAGCAATGAATAATTCCTTAGTATAAGTATGTCTTGTGCAATATTTGAACATATTTATACTAAAAAATGATTTGCTGTTTATGTGAAATTCCAGTCTAACTGGGTGTCTTATATTTAATCTAGCAGCTGAGGCACCTGTGCAGGAGGCTATGGTGGTGGAGCTGAGAACGGAACAGATTGGGGATAGGTTGTGCATGTTGATGAATTGGATTTGAGGGGTGAGAAAAAGAAGAATCAAAGGTGCCTTTACAGAGATGGAGATGGGAGGACTGGGTCCAGTGTGTGTTGTGATACGGACAAGTCTTATTTAAGGATGTGGCAGATGATGTGGTGTGGAGATGTGGAAGTTTGATTTCGAGTGAGCTACAAATCATCTTGGTTTGGTACCCCATCCATTCCCATCTTTTCCAGACTTCTCCTCCACCCTCATCTAGTGTTTCTCTGCTCAAACAGGAGAGAGGAGCAATTTAGACCACAGTGTGATTGAGACGAGCTACTTCCTAAATGAACTTAAACCCCAGCCAAGCTGCTGCTAAGAGAAATGGTGGAGAAAATAATGTTTTTCATAGGAATTGAACTAAAGAATATTTCTGTTTCATTGTGTAACAGATTTCTATGTTCGTCTTTTGCAATGTATCTTTAAGGCTCCATTGATAGACAATGAAACACAACAATTTTTGCAACGAGGTGGTTATGTGGGCAAAGACAGAGAAGATCAACCAGGCTCCAAAGTGTTTTAGTCCCAACATTTTAAAAATCCAATATTATGATTAGACCGCACGGTGGCTGCACTTAAGTATTTTCTGAAATTTTAGACCAAATAAGAAATTCTTTTATTATGAGGGAAAAGTAAGAATATACAAGCACAGTTGCGATATTCCTGATTATAAAGATATATCTCTTTTAAAAATGGACTACGAATATAACTTTTAAAAATAGGCCTTGTGTAAAAAGGTTATTCATCGTGACTTTATTTTTATGTAGTAATGAATTTCTGTAATGAGATCTAAATCTGGTCTTATTCGCATTTAACCATTAGAATAATTGATGATGCTATATATAAAAAAATTGTAAATCGTGTAACAGTATAGTTGGTGAGAGCATACCTGTTGAAGCCACTTTATTAGCTAAGTATTTCGATTACACAAGGTTTGTCTGTAAGGTGGCCTTATATCCAGAGAATGTTTTGCAAAAATAAAAACTGGTTGCATTCCATTTCTTTTCTTTTTTTCCACCCCTCCTAGTAAAATCTCTTAGTAAAGATTTTTACCAAAAATTCACGTTAAAGTATAAACAATTAGTAAAGTTTACTATGTTGCTTTTTCCCAAAGGTACTCACATTTTAGTAGGGGACAAAGTATTGGCTTCAGTCAAATCAGTGTAAGAATCATCTGTATTGTTTGCTACAAAAGCTCGCACCCCACTATCTGCATATGGATTCCAGTTCAGAGATCTGCCTCATGCTGGGCCCAAGAATCTGTATTTTTAACAAATACGCTGTTCATTCTTATGAACTAGCAAATCTGGAAAACACCGGCTTGAATGAAAGGATTAAAGTTGTAATTGTTGAATTACAACTAGATTAAAGATACGAGCGAAGGCACCTTTTGAGAGGCCGGAGGAGAAATCGTTGCACATAAATTATTTTATTAGTTAAATAATTCAGCAAGTTTGTTGCATGTCTTCTAACGGCCATGGCAGTGTCCTGGGCGCTGAGGACACTGTGGACGATGATATGAACAAGTGCCTGAAACAGGTAGGGACATGGAAGGAGGAATGTACAGTTCTGCCTGGAGGTTCAAGACAATTTTCCACGTAGGACTTGGTACTCAAAGTGGGTTATTTGAAACAAGAAAGGGCTGTTCATAGGGTGAGTATTCCAGGAAGGAAACAGGTACAAAGGCCTAGAGGAGGTACAAGAGGTCTTAGGATATTGAGTTTCCACATGGCTGATCTGTAGAGTAGGTTGGAATGAGATGAGCGGCTTATAAAACCAGGAAGGTAGGTTGTGGCGAAGGGCATCACATGCCAGACTCTGTCATGAGGAACGAGGAAATGGAGGGGAGAGAGAATTGTAGTTGTTTTTGGAGAGATAACTGGAACTGGAACAGTAGTGTGCAGGGTGGAGAGTGGGTGGTGGTGGTGGTGGTGGTGATGTGTGTGTGTGTGTGTGTGTGTGTGTGTGTGTGTGTGTGTGTGTGTGTGTTGTGAGAGAGAGAGAGCAAGAGAGAAACAGAATAGTAATGGAAAAGCAAAAATAAAAGAAGGCCAGGCAGGAGAGATTTTAGCGAGGTCCTGGAGTGGGTGGAGAAGAGGACTGAGATTATTCGGGCACTAACTCAGAGGGGGATGGGGGGGCACTGAAAGTGTCCTCAGGAGGCCAGCCTTGCTGCTCCTTTTATAAAAGCATGTTATATACTTAACATGAAATATACTGAGATGACCCCATACTTTAGGATGCAAATGCTCCCTTAAAATGAGAGTGAAGAAGAAAAAAAGAGAAAGTTCTTATTTCCTAGTGTGAGAGGTGTTCGGTTCCTTTGGCGCTCAGGGTGTGATAATGTGGGTGGGTCAGGACCTATCAGCTGCTGTGACCAGGGGCTTTGGTTAGACCACAGCCCTTCCGGCCATCTGTGTGCGCTCAGTGACCAGCCCAAGCTCTGGAACCTCTCCTGCAGACCTCCATTTCCAGGATTTTTGTGGGAATCCAGACAAAGTCATCATGGTGTCTGTATTCCTTGTGCCTCCTTTCTGCCAGCCACATTCTCCCCTTCCAGATGTGAGAAAATACTATATTGAATAAAATCTAGTAGACTTACCTGCCTGGTAAAATAAGGAAGAGCAAGGAAGTTGCTATTCTCTTAACTCCCTGTCCCTGTTCATTTTGTTTTTAACAGTGGAGCCAAGTTTCAAATGCAGAAAAGATGAACAATGCTAATGAATGGTTTCAAGTGGGATTCAGGGCCAGCTAAACTTGAAATTGGCTCTTAGCCATCAGCTTGTGTGCCTGAGGTTTCACCTGCTTTGAATTAGGATAATTTAATAAAGTCTGATTAGACTGGGAGAGTACAAATGAGTTTGTTAATCAGAGGAAAAAGTTGCATTTTATGCTTATCATATTAACCATGAGTTGACGACTAAGGCCACACTCTTTCCTAAAGCCAATCCATTATCTGTTCTTCCTCTTGAAAATGTGTCTTCTTATTTCGGTTTCCGTCTCTCTGTGTTGCAGCCGTCTAATCTTTCTGGCATTCCAGAATTGGGTGCCGCCTGTTTTCCGTGTTGCAACTCTTACTGTTCTTCGCCGGACCTTTCATGAACTCACGCACCGTAATTCCGGATATCCTCAAGCCTCTGATGCCCAAGCTTAATCACATTAACTTAGTTTGTTTAAATATAGCTTATTAAATCCATATTCTTTGAAAATTGATACTGCCGTGAAATAAGAACCAAACCCTGAAGTATATGAGGTTCTGGACTAAGATCTTGAAGTCTGGGATTCTGTTTTTCAACTTTGTCACAATCCACGTTGCTGGACCTTGAGCATTACTGTCTTGTCTGTGAAATAAGGAGGTTGGACTAGTTAATCCATGGTTCTGGGACATTCACAGGCATAAGAATCTCCTGAGAGTTTTCTGAAACCCAGAACTGCTGGCTCCACAGGAAGAGAGTCTGATTCCGCAAGTCGGGTGGGGCCTAAGAATTTGCATTTCTAACCAGTTCCCAGAAGATGCTGAGGTTGCTGGTCTAGATGACTTCTTCAATCTTCTCCAGCTCAAAAAATTTGATTTTGCATTCTTCTGTAAAGCATCGAGAGGGGACTTATAACACTTCCTACACAGATGTTCGTACCTGCCCCTTTCTGCCCTCAGCTTTCGCCAGTGTATTCTGGAATCACTCCTTGGTCCTGCAACCTTCCTCCAGCCTCACCCCTGTGCTCCTGTTTCTTTGTTCCAACAGCTCACTCCACCCACTAAGGAACCCTCTACCTGTCGGCATCTGCAGGCCAGGTCACGTCCCACTCACAATGTGGAGCCATCATGGGATGGACAGTGGTGGACGGCCATCCTCACTTTCGCTGTGAAGTCTGAAGTGTGGGCTCTTGTTTTTCTTTTCCTGGAGTACCCCCTGACCAGCAAACGGTGCTTACCTAAGAGCGTACACACATACGTCCCAATGCTGGCTCCATCATTTACTGCCTCTGACACCTCTGAAAAGTTGCTTTACCTCCCTCGGCCTCAACTTTCTCATCTGTTAAAAGGGATAATAATAATATCTAAAGGATTAAATGAAACAATCCATGTTAAGTAGTATTAAATAGGTGTTACCTTTTATCAGCTGCTATCAGGGCTATGGTTGAATCGTTAAGCAAACTCAGCATGGATTAGAGATGGTGATAGTACAATCACCCTACATAAGTTATGCACCAGGCTTTTCAAATACTACTCACTTTCACCATTAAATGGGGAAAAAAGATACATCTGCTTCTTACCCAAGTCCATTAAAACTTACTTTAATCATAATTAAATTCTCCCTACTTAAAAAGAACATGAGGCAGCACTGCCAAATAAAATGACAAGGATAAAACAACAGAGAATATGATTTCTAAAGTAAAAGAATGGATATTCGACAAGCATATGCTTACTGTACTTCACAAGCTCTAAGACATGCGTGTTTTTACATTTTAATACCTCTGCGATCACAGTTAATGTCATCTTAATATTTCAAAGTGTAGCTATTCTTTTCCCTTTTTTTCACAGTATATAAGATAATGGCATAAAAATCAGTGTATCTTAGATTTGAGAAAATACAGAACTTTGAGTAAGTCAATTTGGTAATTCCACTTTATGGTAAATTATTTCTTGTGTTAGTCCCATTTGTTGACTAAGGCTTCAGAAAAAAAAATTATCAAGTTGATAATTGGTTAAAGAAGTACTGGTTTTAAAGAAACATTTATTTTGCTTTTTGCAGGGAGAAAGAGGGAATGCTGGAGAGAAATATTGGATGTGTTCAATATTAATGTGCTTTCGCTATCAGTAAACTAGAACTTATGAGGTTGCGTTTCTCATTGTAGGTGATTAAAGAGTCCTATTTTCTTATTTAAAAATAGTGCTTCTGAGGCTGAACCTTCTACTTTTTCTAGACTTTGTCAGAATCTTTCGGATGACTTCGAAAGACTTGTGCCTGATTGCCAAACCTGACACCACTCTGGAAGGGTGTCTACAAAATGTAGATGATAGTGCAGTGGAGACACGTATTTATATCTGCAGGCAGGCTGTGTAGACTGTCACAGTGGAACAGTTGTTCTAGATGGCTGTCCTGTGTTTCATGATGATTCTCGAGCACCAGATGTTAAGGAAGATATAAATCCCTCATCATGTACGAATGTCACAGTGTCCCTACTCCCAAGAGAAGAGCACAGACTGCCCTCCAGCTGGCTGTGTTCTATTCTAGAAAGGTGGGAATGCTAACACTGCTCTTTAGACTGTGCAGAATAATTAAATGCTGCCTCAGACAGTGCGTGTGCGTGTGGCATCAGACAGAAAAATAAAAAATCAGGTTTCTGTCAATTTGGAGTATGACTGAGGTCAGGGAGAGTTATGATTTTGAAACTCTTCTTAAAAAGTTTGTACATACTGATACGCTAATAATATTTTGTGGAACTTGAAGTTGAGGGAGTGAGGAAGGGGAAGCTGGTGCTAATGAGCTGGAAATAGAAGCTAAAGACAGAAGGAAAGAAAGAGTTCCCTAAATATGCACACTCTGGGTAGCTATCCTCTATTAGCACGAGGACATAATGTGCTCGCTCCTCGAGGAGAGGCCATGCCTTACAGATGTAGGAACACACCTCCAGGGTCTCTCTTTTAATTCATTCGACAAGTGACGTAGTCACAGATTCACAGATGCATAGAATTTGAGCTGGAAGAGACAGATATTTTGTTCGACCCAGTTGTTTTACAAGTGAGGAAAATACATAGGCCCAGAAAAAGCTAAGGGATATATTTGGGCTAGTCAGTGGTAGGTTGTAATAGATTCCTTCAAATTTTCTGAAGTTCCATGTTTGTCAGACACGACTATGTAAATAAGACTAATTTAAACTAAATTACCCGTTGTATTAGTAGTTATCTGGGTTTCAATAGGAACCACTTCTGGCTAGCTTAAGCGAAAATGGAGAATTATTGAAAGAAAGCTGAGATATTGCACAAACTTGCCCAGAATTGAAGGAAGAGCCGAGCAAGCAAAACTGCAGTGGGAAGGAGCCTGAGTGTGCTGGGGACAGCAGCAGCTCACAGGTCTCCTGCCGCCGATGCCGGCTCAGCTCAGCCCACTCGCCGCTCTGTCTCCGATCCTATGCACGTCTGCGACCTCACCTTGAGCGTGATCTGCTCGTGCAGGCCTTGCTGACCACCCCCCCACCCCTCCCTCTCCCGTTACCCTGCTTTTTCTTCATTGCACTTAACATTGCACTTAACACTTAAACGTTTTCTATTCGTTTACCCGTGGAGATTAAAAAATACTTGTGCCCAGACCTAACCCCCAGAAACTGTGATTTAACCGGTCTGGGGTAGAGCTGGAATACATGTATTTTTCTTAAAAAAAATAAAACCCGGGTTGTTCTACTATGCAGCCACGGTTAAGAATCATGGCCTCGTAAATTGCCAGAACAAAAGCAGAACGTACTGCTAGAACCATTACAGCGGGAAATAGATTTGAAAGAATTAAGAATGACAAATCTAAAAGCATTAAGGAATCGTAAGGCATTTGTAGCTAAGGACACTGAAGTGATCTTGAAGAGCCCTCCCAGATTGAGTGTTTGCTCCATACTGTGGATGTGGTGGCTCTTCTAGTGGCCCTGTGGGGTAGTGGCAATATCCTTATTTTCTAAATGAGTCAACTGAGGCAGAGGGACTAAGTGACTTCCCAAGGTTGACCAGTAGCTCGGGATTCAAAGTCAACACAACTATTGGGCTGAGTGTGCCGCGTTCTGAGCAACAATCACAGGTTCCCTCGTGGGCCGTGCAGGGGCTGTGGTGAGAATCCCCCACAGTCTGGAGGTTAAAATGAGGGGAAGTGATTTTAATGGTAACAGGTGACATTGGCGAGTCATCCCTGACAAGAAGGACTGTTGAATGTTGGGATATGTTACCAAGAGAGAACACAATTTTAGCAAAAATGATAACAAGAAAGAGGATCTCGGTTATTGCAAGAAAAGTAGAATTTGCTGGGCGTTCATGGCTAATTAACAGAAATGTGAAGATGTGTATGAGAGACTGAACCTCAAAGCAGTTTAGTTAAGACAGAAGAAAGAAATAGAGGAGGGGAGAATGAAATTTGATTTTTGTCTTTTTAGGGAATTGAGATATAATTTACTGTTTGCACTTTTAGAGTTTTGGTGAGAAGAATGAGAAACATAAATCTGAGTGATCTGTTAATAAAGCACTTTTCATACAAATAATAGAATGGAATAGGCTCCACGGAGGAGACCAGAAAGCTCCGCCTCTGTCAGGGTGATTTGTGAACAAATTGCTTTTAACTGGGAGGGATGGACGACAGGCCTCTGTGGGTTCTTGAAGAAAGAATCTAATCCTTTTGGGTTTAACCATTAGGCAAATTTAGCTTCCTGGTTTCAGAAAGAGAAAACACACCCACAAAAAGAAAAACCCAGGCCCGTGGGAACAAATAACTTCCTCCTCCTGGGCTGCTTGAAAACCTTAATCTGCCTGTCCTGAATCCCTTCCTGTCAGTGTGAGTCGGGCTGGGGAGGCATCCAAGAGGCAAAGGGCTAATGGGGAGAGAGAATGCGCCAGTTCACACAAGTAACTGAAAGCTCACTGGCCGAGGTGTAAGGCTTGGAACATGGCTCTGAAGGCGAAGAAGCTGGTTAGAGGCAGCTTTATAGTTCTGTGTACACCTGGGAAGAGAAAAGGCCTGGGGAACTGTGTCGTGTCCCCCACTCTTTACTCCTCGGCCTCCTTTGTCCTTCAATCTAAAACCTCTTGAGACCGAAAAATAGAATTCTTCATTTTTTTACTCACTGGGTGACACAATCAGAGAAAAAAGTCAAAGCTAATTGAAGAAGAAATATCCACAAATACAGAATTCATTTTTCTGCCAAATATGTGAGTGTGGGCTGTAAATACGGTGAAATGGTTTAGCAGATTAATTTAGGGGAGCCTAGTATGAGTGGGGGAAATGTCTGAAATCCGGGCTACTTAAATTTCAGTAAAGCCAAAGGAGGGCCGGAATTGAGGCAGAGATGTGTGTTCATTAGAAATTCTCTGAGGTGCTTTAGTTGTTTGTGAAATCAATACTCATAAAGATTCCTTAGCGATTTTTATTTAAAAATTTTGTTTGTGCACAAGGTCGCGTGAACCTTTCTTCACTTAAGTAGGATAATATCACTATAATCTGGCTCCCCTTGTTTTGGGGGACAGGGATGGAAAACAGGAAGTAAGACATTGTTCACTTGTTTTGGGTGAAGTATTTAACACATGCTATTTCATTTAATCCCCACAGTAACCCTTGAAGGAGGAGTATTATCTACATTCAACAGATGAGTAAAATGAAATAACTGGCTGATGTTTATATGGCTATTAATAAATGGAAGAAACAAATCGGAGCCAAATTTCCTCATCCTGAAGTCTTTTGCTACTTCATTTTGGGAAAATTATTTTTTAAAATAGTGATGTTCAGCCCAAATTCTTTGAACGATCACAAATTCTCAGTTAACGGGGGCATTTGATTTTTGTCATGGTCTAGATATGTCTGAAACTAAAACAATTTTGGGAACTAACATTTACTGATCATCTATTATAAGCCAAATAGATCGTGGCTATTAAAACAATGGGTTCTACGTATAGAATGGCTTCTGGCTGCAAACTATAGTCCATGAGATTTCTAGGTTCAACTTTAATTCAACAAATGGTGTTTTATTGCTGACCTGGTAACTGGGTGGTGGTTGCTTTTATGTTTTGGCATGGAAGCAGGGTGGTCTACAAAGAGGCAGACTAGCCAGTGCCTGCCCTCCAGGAGTTTCCAGTCACATCGACAGACAATTCCAAAGTTACTTAACGACATGAAACAGTGCTGCGAGAGAAGTGCTGGGGCTTGTGGCTAAGTTCCAAATTGACTGTAGGGAGAAGAAAGCAGAGCGGGAGAAGGATGTAGGCTGGAGGGGACCAGGCAAGACCGGGTGTGAGTTAGGCTATGGAGGTTAGGTAAGATTTGCCTAAGTGGGGAAGAGCCAAGACACAAAGGCAGAATGATGCTGCCATGTTGATAAATACAGCTATCTGTTTACGACAGTGTTATCATTGGGGGCGATTTGAACTTCGGTATCGCCTCAGAGGCATGGTGGGGGGATAACGATGCAGAAGTGTAGCTTTTTTCCTCAGTTCTTCTCCACTGACTCAGCTAAGAATCACAGGTTAGTGAGATTTAGAAAAGATTTATTAAAAATATATTTTAGAAAAACAGAGTGTGCTGCAAGGGCAGAAAGGGGTTTTAGCGAAGAGGGCTGTAACCCCCAAGAAGTGGGAAAGTCTGTCTTATATTTGGGCCATGATGGGTGGTTACAAAGGCGTTCCTAGGTGATTGGCACGTGAGGTCATTTTGATTGACACTTGGCTGCTACATAACTCTTGGCCTGTAGCATGCGCTTACCCAGAATTCAGTCTGTTATAATTTGATTCATGAACTTCCAGGTAGAAACATGGTATTATGATGGTATAATGAGGCTGAGGCTGTGGGCAGGTTAAGGTAGTACCTTCTGCACACCCGTCTGTGGCCGTATTAAACCAGCTATATATAGGTTATGGCCCTCCTCTCCTTTGTCTCTGGGATGCAGGACAGATTCTCTAACTACCAATAGGGTGTTCTCTGGGTGGTCTCTAGGCTGGGCTCTATTCCTGTGTTCTCCCGTCACCCATGTCCGACTAGCTACCTAACAACAGAAGCTGTTTGTCTGGAGTAACACAGGCGATGACAAGGTGCATTGGAACCAGGCTGTGAGGGGCTGTGAGGGGCAAGTTGAATATCTGAGATTTTATCCTATTGACAAGAGCAGTGGCATTGGTAGCAATAGAGATGATTGAATAATTGTAATAATAATAATATCTAAGATTTATGGAGCATTTATTCTACTGGGCACTCTATTCAACAAACAAATATTTATAGAGCCTGTATAAGTGCCAAGCACCACTCTTTGTGCTGGCACTGCAACAGTGTACAGAACTGACAAAAATCTCTGCTCTCACTGGGCCTCCATTCATGTGAGGAGAGATGGACAGATGAGGAAACAGGTCTTGTAATCTCCTGAAATCTAAATTTTTATAATAATGCTGTGAAGGAACTTATAGAGAAAAAAGCAGAAAGGATGAGTGAATGGACCATACGGTTTTAAAGCTCGGTTCTTTGTATAGGCATTAACTTATTTAATCAGGTAAATAACAAAAGTCAATCTTTGAATAATTTTGAATATAAAGTGACGTGATGAAAATGTAATTCATGAAGTTGAGCAATGAGTCGGGGAAGGACTGATTGATGCTGTAGGGACCAGTGAGGAGGCATAGGAGGCAGCCACAATCAGAATAATTATATCTAAAATGGACTTTTTAGTAATTAATACCATGTAGGGTTTAGTAAAGAAAGAAGACTTATTCAGGGGGGAAAAAAAAACTACATCAGAATACACTGTTTATCTGGTCCATGCCTTTTCGTAAGCCTAGAAACCAAGAGCTGTAAGACTGACAGGGTGTGATGGAGAGTTGATTCTAATGAATTGCAATATGGAGGTCACAAAGGTGATAGTGGTTTTGACCCTGAATTAACTAGGATGGTGAGAAAAATGAGAAATTTTCACTAAAAAAAAAAAAATGGAAATTCAACAGAATATCTGTCATGCTGCTTAAGTGATTTAAAATTTTCTGAAAGTAATTGGACATTCTTTACAATATTAGTACTTGCCAGAACCAGTGGTTTCTCCTCACGGCAGTACAGGCAAAATGAAATGTAAAGATAGTGGGTTCCCAGTGCCAGGCAACCTCGTTTCTCGTCCCTCCCCCCACCTCATCCCCCAGCGTGCACCTGGGCAGCGACTCCACC
This sequence comes from Pteropus vampyrus, assembly GCF_000151845.1. NCBI lineage: Eukaryota > Metazoa > Chordata > Mammalia > Chiroptera > Pteropodidae > Pteropus > Pteropus vampyrus. The sequence goes on from NW_011888826.1 coordinate 3,353,589, forward strand.
CTTTGCTGTCTTTCTGCCTCACTGCTCAAGCCGGTAGCACGCACTTGCTCTGTCCTAACTGGCTGTCGGTTTTTGCTCACTTTTTAAAATTATGGGCTGACAGGTTCCCAAACATTCTTAATTCACAGCACCTCGAGTAGCTCAGTAATTTTTTCATGACAATCCTAGAGCAGTAGAAACATCAAAGAGTTCCATTCACTAGGTAGTTAGGTTCAAACAACTTAAAATACCTATTTGTCATAACAACTTAGTACCATTTGAAAAGATAACGCACATACATTGAAAGCAAAATAGTTGCGTGTTATTCTTAAATGACCATGACTGTGCACTAATGTGATGTGTATACCTGTGCCACACAACTTCTCAGTTCTTAGAATCGTATTTGGATACCACCGTCCTCACTTTCTGTTCCATATTTATCTTCATATGATACTTGCTTGCTTTTTATCACAGTGACTATAGAAAATTTGGTTTCGTACATGTATGAGGTTGTTGAAAGGAATACAGCATGACGTAATGTTAAAGCTGAACTACCTCGAGTTGGTAGTTCTCATAGTGTCTGATAGATTCATTGTGTTTCCCTTGAAATTTGGAAATATCCTCAAACACCCCTGTGAGTTTGCTGTGGTGCCTTGGGTCCCTTGGCCCACAGTTTGGGAATTATTGTGCAGGCCTGTTCGCTACCATCTCTGTTTCTTCTCCTTAATCTTGGCCATACCCATTTTAAGAAACTTTGGACACAGTCATGTCCTCCAGTTTTCTCATTTTTTTGTTTAAACTCCTGGAGTAAGTTTAAATTGACTCTCTCCAGTCCATTTTTTGCATCTTACACTAACTTGGTAAGTCACTGTTTTATCTTCAATCTTAGTCCAAAGAATGGTCTCCAATTCTCATTCTACCTTAAGGCTTTTGCATTTAAAATCTTGGCCCTGTGACCTCTGGTTTTCCAGGTTAGAATCACTGCCTGGCTTTTAACCATCTTACTTTACCACAAGCTCGCGTGGGTGCCAGGCAGTGGGGAAGAAGGACTTGCTATGCTGTACGTCCCTCGAATGCATTTAAACCCCACTACCACCCCATGGAGATGAGCGCTGTTATTACCCCATTCATGTCTGAGGAGACTGAGACTGGTTATAACTTAGAGGCATCACAGAAGGACAGAAATATCAACTCCAGGTGTTGCTTGTCTCCCAGTTAATGGGAATGTCAAAGAGCCCAGTCTGGGTGGCAGTGACTGGTATAAATAGGTCGCACGTTGTGTTTGGTTTTTAATTTTACAACTGTATTTTGTAAAAGTAAAACATGGTAGCTTATTGTAGGTATTTTGGCAATAGAGGAGAAAAATAAAAACTGACTCACCTTAGAAGCATACAAGTGTTTTTATTTTAATTTTGATCTAATTTGCTTTTAATATTTCTTTCCAAACTTTCTACAAATGTAATCATAATGTATATAAAGCTTTTCATCTTGCTTTTTTTTAAAAAAAATTACATTATAAACGTTTTTTACTTTTATAGTTCTTTTAGACAACCTCAAAATATTGATTCTTATCACTTTCAAGGTGTGTTACACATAATTTAAAAACCAAAACAACTAAAAGCTTTAACATAAAACAGCAGACTCATGCCCTACCTTGCTAGCTCCCCTGACCCAGTTTTATTCACCAGATCCAACCATTTTCTTATCCTCAAGTTCAACAGCTCTGCAGTAGTCCCTTGAGTGGCACCATACAGTTTATGTACCTGCTACCATCCTATTTTTGCTAACTGACTTAAGGAACTATTGGTTCAGAGTGGTTAGTTCTGCAGGATTATTAATTGCTGATAAAATCCTGTTCCCTATGCAAATATTTATGTTTAACTTCAGGGTTGCATTATCAAATGTACTTTGCCCTGCCATTTTTTACCTTGATTTAATGGTACCTTGCATTTATCATAAGTGGCTACAGGCATACCGTTAGGAATAATAACTTTATTATTAAGCATTAATAGATGGCTTGGCTCTTACCGCTTATTTTCTCAAGCTAAAATTGTAGAAGTTTGGGAATTAGACCAAGAAGATTTAATGAAATTCTATTGTATTTTGCTTCATAATTATTAAGTCAGAGCAGGCAAGAGCCCAACCTTGATAAAGAATATTGAATGTTAAGAAGGAGCATATTGATTGGATGTGTGCAGCTTTTCTCAGCAGAAATATTTTAAGGCAATAGTATTTTCCGAATTGAGGATCTGTTTTCTGAAATATCAACTCAAAAGTATGTGGACTATTCTGTCACAATACACTTAAAAAAATTAATAGACTTTATTTTTTAATAACAGTGTTAGGTTTACAGAAAAGTTGAGTGGAAAGTACAGAGAGTTTCCCATATAGCACTCACCACCCCCATTTAACTTTCCCCCTAATTACTAACATTTTGCATTATTAGTGTGGTACATGTGTTACAATCGACGAGCCAATATTGATACACTAATTATTAACTAAAGTTCAGAGTTTTCATTAGGGTTCACTTTTTGTGTTGTACCTTGTGCAGTTTTGACAAATGTATAGTGAATGTATCCACCATTACAGTATCATACAGAATAACTCACTGCCCTAAAAATCCCCTGTGCTCCACCTGTTCATCCCTGCCTTCCTCTCTCCTCTTGAATTCCTGACAGCCACTTTTTCCTGTCTCCAACCTGATGCCTTTTCCAGAATGTCATATAGTAGAATCATATAGTATGTAGCCTTTTCAAATGGGCTTCTTTTACTTGCCAATATGCATTTAAGGTTCCTCTATGTCCTTCTGTGGTTTGATAACTCATTTCTTTTTAGTGCAGAATAACATTCCATTGTCTGGATGTACTGCAGTTTATTTATCCGTTCACTTACTGAAAGACTTGTTGGTTGCTTCCAACAAGTTTTGGCAGTTATGAATAAAGCTGCTATAAATACCTATATTCAGGTTTTGTATGAACTTAAGTTTTTAATTCATTTGGGTAAATACCAAGGAGTACAAATTACATGTTAAGAGTATGTTTACTTTTGTAAGAAACTGCCTA